>NC_090365.1:3671164-3842506 GCF_035084215.1 Heptranchias perlo | reverse complement strand
TCCCCTGCATCCTTGGGCTGACCAAGAGAAAGACGGCCACAAACAAACCAACTTTACCTGTCGATCGACCAGCAGAGAGCTGACGCACTGCTCCGCAGAGACCTGCACCTTCCTCAGACCAGTGCCCACCGAGGAGTTGCTCGTTCCCGAGACGCAGCTGCTCCCCCTGCGTCTCCACGAGAGCCTTCACCACCCGAGCTACGCCCCGCAGCACGCTGAGCGCCTCACTCCACATCTGCAACAAAATAATCGGCACTTGTTAAAATAGGGAGAGATTCTTGGGGGTTCAGAAACCAATTACATTCAAAACAACGCCGAGAAAACTTGCAAAGTCTAATTTGCACCCGACCCCGGAGTTTGATAGGGACAGGAGGAGGCCATTCAGCCCCTCGATCCTGCTCCCGCATTCAACGAGATCATGGCGGATCTGTATCTTAACTCCATTTCCCCGCCTTTGCTCCGTCTCCCTTCATACCCCAAAAAAATCTATCGATCGCAGTCTTCAAAGCTCCAAATGTCCCAAAATCTGAAACAATTGACCCCGACTTATATCCGGCTCAGCTCACACCCACGGCCTCTGCTCACACCCCATGCCCTCTGCTCACACACACTCTGCTCACGCCCCACGCCCTTTGCTCACACCCACTCTGCTCATACCCACGCCCTCTGCTCACACCCTCTCTGCTCACACCCCATGCCCTCTGCTCACACACACTCTGCTCACGCCCCACACCCTCTGCTCACACCAACTCTGCTCATACCCACGCCCTCTGCTCACACCCACTCTGCTCATACCCATGCCCTCTGCTCACACCCATGCCCTCTGCTCACACCCCATGCCCTCTGCTCACACACACTCTGCTCACGCCCCACGCCCTCTGCTCACACCCCATGCCCTCTGCTCACACCCACTCTGCTCACACCCCATGCCCTCTGCTCACACCCACTCTGCTCATATCCACGCCCTCTGCTCACACCCCATGCCCTCTGCTCACACCCCATGCCCTCTGCTCACACCCACTCTGCTCACGCCCCACGCCCTCTGCTCACACCCACTCTGCTCACGCCCCACGCCCTCTGCTCACACCCCATGCCCTCTGCTCACACCCCATGCCCTCTGCTCACACACACTCTGCTCACGCCCCACGCCCTCTGCTCACACCCCATGCCCTCTGCTCACACCCACTCTGCTCACACCCCATGCCCTCTGCTCACACCCCATGCCCTCTGCTCACACCCACTCTGCTCACGCCCCACGCCCTCTGCTCACACCCACTCTGCTCACGCCCCACGCCCTCTGCTCACACCCCACGCCCTCTGCTCACACCCCACGCCCTCTGCTCACAACCATGGACCCTGCTCACACCCCACACCCTCTGCTCACAACCATGGACCCTGCTCACTCCCACTGCCTCCTTCACCGGGCATCGTTGAAGTAAGAAGTCTCCAACTTAACGTTTGCCCCTCAGCGAGAGCCTGGTGCTGGGTAGGGGAGGGGGGAAGCTGGGGGAACTCTAGCCCCCTGCTTCATGGGCACAGGCTGCTGAGTTAGGCCCAAAGGATCAGATTTAAAAATAAGCAGCCAGCAGGTTGCAAGCGGAGCTCCAACGTCATTAAACCCCCTTCTGGGCCTGA
This sequence comes from Heptranchias perlo, assembly GCF_035084215.1. Lineage (NCBI taxonomy): Eukaryota > Metazoa > Chordata > Chondrichthyes > Hexanchiformes > Hexanchidae > Heptranchias > Heptranchias perlo. The sequence goes on along the minus strand of NC_090365.1, from coordinate 3,840,871 downwards.
CTAGGCCTCGTCCCCGGCCTCTCGGTACCTCTGCCCCCGGCCTCTCGGTACCTCTGCCCCCGCTGCCAGTGCCCAGTCGGAGCCCCTGTCACTCACAGGCCCGGCCACGCCCCCTTCCCGCTGACGGACGTCTCCCTCCGCCAATCACCAGCCGCCTCCGTCACCTCGCAGCCAATCACAGGGAAAGGGGGGGGGCGGTGACTTCCTCCGCCCCCTCCTGCGATTGACGTCGCGTTCAACCAATCGGAGTTTAGCGCTGTGGCCAATGAGGGCCTGGAGGGGGCGGGACCTGTAAACCCAGCAAACTGGTGGCAACTCAGGGGAGTTTAGAGAAAACTTTTAAAAGTTGTTTCTTTCTCCAGTTTGTACTTTTATAAATCTGTTTATTTCCTTAATTATTATACATAACACTCACTGTGTCATTTCATGGTGGTCCACGGTGAGACCCTCACACAATAAACTTACAGTGAAGGTCACAAAGGAAGATGGTAGTGGTTGTTGGAGGCCAATCATCTCAGCCCCAGGACATTGCTGCAGGAGTTCCTCAGGGCAGTGTCCTAGGGCCAACCATCTTCAGCTGCTTCATCAATGACCTTCCCTCCATCATAAGGTCAGAAATGGGGATGTTTGCTGATGACTGCACAGTGTTCAGTTCCATTCGCAACCCCTCAGATAATGAAGCAGTCCGAGCCCGCATGCAGCAAGACCTGGACAACATCCAGGCTTGGGCTCATAAGTGGCAAATAACATTCGCGCCAGACAAGTGCCAGGCAATGACCATCTCCAACAAGAGAGAGTCTAACCACCTCCTCTTGACATTCAACGGCATTACCATCGCCGAATCCCCCACCATCAACATCCTGGGGATCACCATTGACCAGAAACTTAACTGGACCAGCCATATAAATACTGTGGCTACGAGAGCAGGTCAGAGGCTGGGTATTCTGCAGCAAGTGACTCACCTCCAGAATCCCCAAAGCCTTTCCATCATCTACAAGGCACAAGTCAGGAGTGTGATGGAATACTCTCCACTTGCCTGGATGAGTGCAGCTCCAACAACACTCAAGAAGCTCGACACCATCCAGGATAAAGCAGCCTGCTTGATTGGCACCCCATCCACCACCCTAAACATTCACTCCCTTCACCACCGGCGCACTGTGGCTGCAGTGAGCACCATCCACAGGATGCACTGCAGCAACTCGCCAAGGCTTCTTCGGCAGCACCTCCCAAACCCGCGACCTCTACCACCTAGAAGGACAAGAGCAGCAGGCACATGGGAACAACACCACCTGCACGTTCCCCTCCAAGTCACACACCACCCCGACTTGGAAATATATCGGCTGTTCCTTCATCGTCGCTGGGTCAAAATCCTGGAACTCCCTTCCTAACAGCACTGTGGGAGAACCTTCACCACACGGACTGCAGCGGTTCAAGAAGGCGGCTCACCACCACCTTCTGAAGGGCAATTAGGGATGGGCAATAAATGCCGGCCTCGCCAGCAACGCCCACATCCCATGAATGAATAAGAAAAAATCCTTTAATGTAGGCGCCATCCCATAACATGGAGTGTTCAAACTTTCTGTCTTTGTGGACTAGCATCCCTAGAGTTCAGGAGCTGCATTGCCAATGGACTGGGGCCTGCATGTGGTTGTTGAGTCATGGTCAGGACACACCTCAGCCCTGCTCCTTGACAGAGCACACCCAGCACCTTAAACATCCATCCCCTCCACCGTGGCTGCAGTGTGTGCTCTCTACAGGATGCACTGCAGCAACTTGCCAAGGATTCTTCGACAGCACCTCCACCACCTAGAAGGACAAGGGCAGCAGGTGCATGGGAACACCAGCACCTCCGAGATTCCCTCTGAGTCGCACACACCATCCCGACTTGGAAATATATCGCCGTTCCTTCATCGTCGCTGGGTCAAAATCCTGGAACTCCCTCCCTGACAGCACTGTGGGAGAACCGTCACCACACGGACTGCAGCGGTTCAAGAAGGCGGCTCACCACCACCTTCTCAAGGGCAATTAGGGATGGGCAATAAATGCCGGCCTCGCCAGCGACGCCCACATCCCAAGAATTAATTAAAGTTAATAAGTGCTGATTGAGAGTGAGTTGCAACCTGGCTTACAAATACATTTGATATTCTGCCACCTTCTATGACACCAACAACATCAAGTTACACTTAATTAGCATCTGTAAAGTAGCAAAACACTTAACAAAGAGGTGGACTGGACACTGTGCAGGAGTGGAGAAAGGTTTGGGAGGTGACTAAAACATGGTTAGAGAAGTAAGAATGAAAGATCTTGCATTTCTATAGCGCCTTTCACAACCTCAGGACGTCCCAAAGCACTTTACAGCCAATGAAGTACTTTTGAAGTGTAGTCACTGTTTTAATGTAGGAAACGCAGCAGCCAATTTGCGCACAGCAAGATCCCACAAACAGCAACGTGATAATGACCAGACAATCTGTTTTTTTAGTGATGTTGGTTGAGGGATAAATATTGGCCCCAGGACACCGGGGAGAACTCCCCTGCTCTTCTTCGAAATAGTGGCCGCGGGATATCTTACGCCAACCTGAGAGGGCAGACGGGGCCTCAGTTTAACGTCTCATCTGAAAGACGGGCGCCTCCGACAGTGCAGCACTCCCTCGGCACTGCACTGGGGGAAACAGGGAGAGGCTTAAGCAGACTGGCTGAATCGCACTGTGGAGCTGCGACTGAAGGAAGGCGGCCGCAATATAAACGGGAGGGGGAGGTGAGGGATGGGCGCCACTGGAGTGTTGCTCTCCAGGGTCTCATTAAGGGAGCAGCCTAAACGGAGGCTAAGAAGTGTTGTCATTTACTTTACCTGGGGCTGCGATCCTCTTTCAACAACGTAATTGGACGCCAGTTGTTGTGAGTTATGTCGTAATCTTAATTTTAGAAATTACAGTAATTAATCTCTCTTTAGCAGCACTGAGCAATGCCCCGGTATCTATAGCGACACATCTGGAAGCAGAATTAAAGGGGTCTCTGCAGCTGCATCATTTTTCTTTGCCGCAGAGGAAATGGACAATTCCGCCCTCTGGTGGGTGATCTGTGGAACGGCAGCTTTTCTCAGTGTTGGATCAGCCTTTTTGTTCGACCCCAAATTTCAGACTTGTTGAGTAGGTTTTTTTTATTTTGGGAGTCAAGGTTCGATGTTTTTGTCATTTTTTTTCATGTGTTATTAGTTTTTAAAAAAAACATGGGAACGGTTCCAGGTTTATTTTTGCTGCATTGAGTGGCACATTGGATGAAGAAACAGAGGGTTGTGCATCCAAGTTTGCAGATGAGAACATAAGAACATAAGAAATAGGAGCAGGAGTAGGCCAATCGGCCCCTCGAGCCTGCTCCGCCATTCAATAAGATCATGGTTGATCTGATCCTAACTTCAAATCTAAATTCATGTCCAATTTCCTGCCCACTCCCCGTAACCCCTAATTCCCTTTACTTCTAGGAAACTGTCTATTTCTGTTTTAAATTTATTTAATGATGTAGCTTCCTGGGGCAGCAAATTCCACAGACCTACCACCCTCTGAGTGAAGAAGTTTCTCGTCATCTCAGTTTTGAAAGAGCAGCCCCTTATTCTAAGATTATGCCCCCTAGTTCTAGTTTCACCCATCCTTGGGAACATCCTTACCGCATCCACCCGATCAAGCCCCTTCACAATCTTATATGTTTCAATAAGATCGCCTCTCATTCTTCTGAACTCCAATGAGTAGAGTCCCAATCTACTCAACCTCTCCTCATATGTCCGCCCCCTCACCCCCGGGATTAACCGAGTGAACCTTCTTTGTACTGCCTCGAGAGCAAGTATGTCTTTTCTTAAGTAAGACGACACTAAGTTAGGAGGGACAGGAAGTCGTGCGGATGGGAGCAGGAAGTTGCAAAGAGTCATGGACAGGCTAAGTGAGTGAGCAAAAGATGGAATTTAAATGTGGGCAAGTGTGAGGTCATCCACTTTGGACCTAAGAGAGATAAATCGGAGTATTTACTAAATGGTGAGAAACTAGGAACTGTGGAGGGGCAGAGAGATTTGGGAGTCCAAGTACACAAATCATTAAAAGCTGGTGCAGAAAGCAATCAAAAAGGCTAATGTCTTAACGGGGCTGGAAGTTACACATCTGGAGAGACTGCGTTCAGTTCTGGGCACCGCACCTCAGGAAGGATATATTGGCCTTGGAGGGGGGGCAGCACAGATTCACCAGAATGATACCAGGGCTTAGAGAATTAAATTGTGAGGACAGGTTGCATAGACTAGGTTTGTATTCCCTCGAGTATAGAAGATTGAGGGGCGTTCTGATTGAGGTGTTTCAAATGTTAACAGGATTCGATAGGGTAGATAGAGAGAAACTACTTCCTCTGATGGGGAAATCGAGAACGAGGGGACACAGCCTTAAAATTAGAGCCAGGCCGCTCAGGGGTGAAATCATGGAGCATTTTTTCACACAAAGGGCAGTGGAAATCTGGAACTTGCTCCCCCCTAAAGGCTGTGGATGTTGGGGATCAATTGGAGCTTTCAAGACTGAGACCGATAGATTTTTGTTAGGTAAGGGTATCGAGGGATACGGAGCAATTTAACCCACTGCTTTATCTTGACTCCATGTTGGACAATTGGACAATCCATCTTCAGCTCTCCATGATAACTCAGTGGGTGGAGGCACCTCCTGGTGTAGCACGATGCTGCACAGACCAGAAGGGTCCAGACTCAGACTGATCAATGCTACATTGTTAGAGGGTATTCTGAGGGACAGAATCTACAGGCATTTGGAGAGGCAGGGACTAATTAGGAACAGTCAGCATGGTTTTGTGAGAGGAAAATCATGTCTCACGAATTTGATTGAGTTTTTTGAAGGGGTAACCAAGAAGATAGATGAGGGCTGTGCAGTAGACGTGGTCTACATGGACTTCAGCAAAGCATTTGACAAGGTACCGCATGGTAGGTTGTTACATAAGGTTAAATCTCATGGGATCCAAGGTGAGGTAGCCAATTGGATACAAAATTGGCTTGACGACAGAAGACAGAGGGTGGTTGTCGAGGGTTGTTTTTCAAACTGGATGCCTGTGTCCAGCGGTGTGCCTCAGGGATCGGTGCTGGGTCCGCTGTTATTTGTTATTTATATTAATGATTTGGATGAGAATTTAGGAGGCATGGTTAGTAAGTTTGCAGATGACACCAAGATTGGTGGCATTGTGGACAGTGAAGAAGGTTATCTAGGATTGCAACGGGATCTTGATAAATTGGGCCAGTGGGCCGATGAATGGCAGATGGAGTTTAATTTAGATAAATGTGAGGTGATGCATTTTGGTAGATCGAATCGGGCCAGGACCTACTCCGTTAATGGTAGGGCGTTGGGGAGAGTTATAGAACAAAGAGATCTAGGAGTACAGATTCATAGCTCCTTGAAAGTGGAGTCACAGGTGGATAGGGTGGTGAAGAAGGCATTCAGCATGCTTGGTTTCATTGGTCAGAACATTGAATGCAGGAGTTGGGATGTCTTGTTGAAGTTGTACAGGGCATTGGTGAGGCCACACTTGGAATACTGTGTACAGCTCTGGTCACCCTATTATAGAAAGGATATTATTAAACTAGAAAGAGTGCAGAAAAGATTTACTAGGATGCTACCGGGACTTGATGGTTTGACTTACAGGGAGAGGTTAGACAGACTGGGACTTTATTCCCTGGAGAGTAGGAGGTTAAGGGGTGATCTTATAGAAGTCTATAAAATAATGAGGGGCATCGATAAGGTCGATAGTCAAAATCTTTTCCCAAAGGTAGGGGAGTCTATAACGAGGGGGCACAGATTTAAGGTGAGAGGGGAGAGATACAAAAGGATCCAGAGGGGCAATTTTTTCACTCAAAGGGTGGTGAGTGTCTGGAACGAGCTGCCAGAGGCAGTAGTAGAGGCGGGTACAATTTTGTCTTTTAAAAAGCATTTGGACAGTTACATGGGGAAGATGGGTATCGAGGGATATGGGCCAAGTGCAGGCAATTGGGACTAGCTTAGTGGTATAAACTGGGCGACATGGACATGTTGGGCCGAAGGGCCTGTTTCCATGTTGTAACTTCTATGATTCTATGATTCTATGATTGGCCCATCTCAGCCAAGGCAGCGGGAGTGGATCTAGAATTGGGCCTCAGTAGGCCCTAAGTGAGGCCGGAGATTGTCAGCTCGGGTTCCTGCTCCTGGCCGCTCTACAGTGAGCCCTGGGGGCAAGTGAACACGCGGACATCCCTCCAGAAAGATATTGGACTTGACTGCGATGCACTCGACCATCAAATACCCTGCCGTTAACCCTCACAGTTAGAGACCGTCAGCCGCGGCTCAGTGGGTAAGACTTTCGCTCTCTGGGTCAGAAGGTCGTGGGTTCGAGTCCCACTTCAAGAGACTTGAGCACAAAGTCCAGGCTGACGCTCCCAGTGCCAGTACCGAGGGAGTGCTGCACTGTCGGAGGTGCCGTCTTTTGGATGAGACATTAAACCAAGGCTCCACCTGCCGTCTCAGGTTGGACGTAAAAGATCCTATGGATGCCTTCGAAGAAGAGCAGGGGAGTTCTCCCGGTGTCCTGGGCAATATTTATCGATAGATTTTTGCTAGCCGAGGGTATTATGGGATACGGAGCCTTGGCGGGTAAATCTCATTGAATGGTGGAACAGGCTCGAGGGGCTGAATGGCCTACACCTGTTCCTATGTTCCTATCCCTCAACCAACATCACTAAAACTGGTCATTATCACCTTGCTGTTTGTGGGATCTTGCTGTGCGCAAATTGGCTGCTGCGTTACAACAGTGACTACACTTCAAAAGTACTTCATTGGCTGTAAAGCGATTTGGGACATCTCGAGAGTGTGAAAGGTGCTATAGAAATGAAAGTTATTTTTTTTCTATTGGGTGAAGAAGTGGCAGAGTCCCCCCCAAAAGAGCTAGCACCTTCAGAAGAGGGAGGGAAGGGAGGGAGGGAGAGGACAGGAGGAGAGGGAGGGAGGGGAGGGAGAGGAGGGAAGGGGAGGGAGGGAGGAGAGGAGGGAGGGTGAGGAGGGAAGGGAGGGAGGGGGGAGATGAGGGAGGGAGGGAAGGGAGAGGCGGAGGGAGGGGAGGGGAGGGATGGAGGGGAGGGAGAGTAGGAAGGGGAGGGGAGGGGAGGGATGGAGGGGAGGAAAGGAGGGAGGAGAGGGAGGGGGAGGAAGGGAGAGGAGGAAGAGGAGGGAGGGAGAGGGGGAGGGATGGAAGGGAGATGAGGGAGGGAAGGGAGAGGGGGGAGGAAAGGGAGGGAGAGGAGGGGAGGGAAAGGAAGGGAGGAAGGGGACGGAGAGAGAGGAGGAGAGGGGAAGGAAGGGAGGGAGAGGAAGGGAGGGAGGGGAGGGGAGGGGAAGGAAGGGAGGAAGGGGAGAGAGAGGAGGAGAGGGGAAGGAAGGGAGGGAGGGGAGGGGAAGGGAAAGGAAGGGAGGAAGGAGATGAGGAGGGAGGGAGGGAGGGGAAAGGAGAAAGGGGAAAGCCAACTTCCTACGAAGTCCATAGCAACGCCTTTCAGTGACAGGTATAAAAACACTTAGCGAATGCCCAGAAAAACTCATGGATCTTCTTCAGCTGGATCCCGTCAGTCTGTGAGGTGCCAAGAGACACTTAAGGGATTTCTGAGTGAAGCTTCTCTGCCTCCAGCCTAGGAGGGCACAATAATATATCGCTGTCTTCAAAGCCACCCTTGAGTAGGCCCTGCCTTCAAAAATAACTGAAGTGAGTACAGTTCCTGCAGGCCTACTTTCAATTGTTCCATTTTTGGGTCGCGGCTGATAACACAAGCCTGTGCAGGGACTGTGGTTCCTGAGCTCAGGGCTTGCGAGCTGGGAGAGTCTGGTCACCTCTTGGCATCTCGTAATTATTTCTTGTAAACAATTTTACAACACCAAGTTATAGTCCAGCAATTTTATTTTAAATTCACAAGCTTTCGGAGATTTTCTCCTTCCTCAGGCAAATGTTTCAGGATCTCCTTGAAGCCTACGCATTTATACATATTGAACAATACATGGTGTTTACAGACTGCCCCTGCATAAATGCGTAGGCTTCAAGGAGATCCTGAAACATTTGCCTGAGGAAGGAGAAAATCTCCGAAAGCTTGTGAATTTAAAATAAAATTGCTGGACTATAACTTGGTGTTGTAAAATTGTTTACAATTGTCAACCCCAGTCCATCACCGGCATCTCCACATCGTAATTATTTCTGGCTGAGGTACAAATTCTGCCTGGATTAACGCATCAGGAAATTGAGATGGAAAGAATTTTTTTTGTTTTTCGTTTTGCCTTTGAGGGAGGTGGGGGAGAGAGACGAGAGGTGGTGACACCCGATGAGGGGAGGCCGGTGACCAGCAACTCCCAGCGACTGAGAACAAATCATTGTTCCACACGCTGAATATTTTGAGCGGAGGGGGGAGAAAATAAATTCTTTTATAGATTTATTTTTCAGTCTGGAGGTGAGGAGGGTTTGTTGGTGCTGGGAGATGGGACATATGGCAAGCAATGTGAGCATCAAGCACGTCCCAGGTCATCGTTAGACGCAGTGTGAGGCTCCCTCTAGTCCGGCCCAGTCATGTACCTCAGCCCCAAACCTCGGCAGAGCTCCCCCCTACCGCACCCATTCACCATTTCTTTTGCCTCTCGCACACCGCTCGGTCGGACGTGCCATCTTTCGGATGAGACGTTAAACCGCGGCCCCCTCAGGACGTAAAAGATCCCACCGCCACTATTTCGAAGAAAAGCAGGGGAGTGACCTGGGCCAATGTTTATCCCTCAACCAACACCTCAAAACAGACGATCTGGTCATTTGTCACATTGCTGTTTGTGGGATCTTGCTCTGCGCAAATTGGCCGCCTACATTACAACAGTGATTACACTTCAAAAGCATTTCATTGGCTGTGAAGCGCTTTGGGACGTCCTGAGGTCGTGGAAGTCGCTAAATAAATGCAAGTTCTTTCTTTTCTCTTTGACGACCAATTTAGCGGGCAGGTGTTAAATGGACGGGGCCTCCTGCTGTTTCACTGACTTTGACCAGTTAAGGAGCTGAGCCATGTGGGCCTGGAAGCTTCCAGGCTGGGTGGCTAATAACTACAATTTCCCTTTTTGTTTATTCGTTCATGGGATGTGGGCGTCGCTGGCGAGGCCGGCATTTATTGCCCATCCCCTAATTGCCCCTTGAGAAGGTGGTGGTGAGCCACCTTCTTGAACCGCTGCAGTCCATGTGGTGAAGGTTCTCCCACAGTGCTGTTAGGAAGGGAGTTCCAGGATTTTGACCCAGCGACGATGAAGGAACGGCCGATATATTTCCAAATCGGGATGGTGTGTGACTTGGAGGGGAACGTGCAGGTGGTGTTGTTCCCATGTGCCTGCTGCTCTTGTCCTTCTAGGTGGTAGAGGTCGCGGGTTTGGGAGGTGCTGTCGAAGAAGCCTTGGCGAGTTGCTGCAGTGCATCCTGTGGATGGTACACACTGCAGCCACAGTGCGCTGGTGGTGAAGGGAGTGAATGTTTAGGGTGGTGGATGGGGTGCCAATCAAGCGGGCTGCTTTTCTTGGATGGTGTCGAGCTTCTTGAGTGTTGTTGGAGCTGCACTCATCCAAGCAAGTGGAGAGTATTCCATCACACTCCTGACTTGTGCCTTGTAGATGGTGGAAAGGCTTTGGGGAGTCAGGATGTGAGTCACTCACCACAGAATACCCAGCCTCTGACCTGCTCTTGTAGCCACAGTATTTATGTGGCTGGTCCAGTTAAGTTTCTGGTCAATGATGACCCCCAGGATGTTGATGGTGGGGGATTCGGCGATGGTAATGCCGTTGAATGTCATGGGGAGGTGGTTAGACTCTCTCTTGTTGGAGATGGTCATTGCCTGGCACTTGTCTGGTGTGAATGTTACTTGCCACTTATGAGCCCAAGCCTGGATGTTGTCCAGGTCTTGCTGCAAGCGGGCTCGGACTGCTTCATTATTTGAGGGGTTGCAAATGGAACTGAACACTGTGCAATCACCAGCGAACATCCCCACCTTATATAGCGTCTTTGACGTACCACGCCAGTCTCTCTGAGTGAGATCTCCAGTTACTGGTGAAATCACAGAGCATTGTGTGGAGCTGTGGCTTTTCGCACTGACAGGGAATCGGACTGAGCCTGGGACCAAATTCATTTATTTTGGGACCTTTGTACCCAGGGGCAGTGAGGAGGCCTTTACCCCCATCAGGCTGGGCTGGATTAAAATCCGGGCCTCAGAGGTGAAAGGGCAGAGCCACCTCGTGTTAGACAAAGAAAGTAGCAAACAGCAGAGGAGGGTTGACCATTCTGGAGGGTCTCAAGGTCTCAGCACCAACTGATATCTAACCTAAAGTGCCCTGTTTTAGCTAAAATTTCCCCTCCTTCCAATCTTCTCTCCTTCAGTGTCTCACACAAGTAACTATTCTTCACGTATGACCCACATATTCCCATCGCTCCACCATTGGCGGCCGTGCCTTCAGCTGCCTGGGCCCTAAGCTCTGAAATTCCCTCCCTAAACCTCTCCGCCTCTCTCTCCTCCTTTAAGACGCTTCTTAAAACCTACCACTTTGGCCAAGCTTTTGGTCACCTGTCCTAATATCTCCTTACGTGGCTCGGTGTCAAATGTTTGTTTGATAATCGCTCCTGTGAGGCGCCTTGGGACGTTTTTTACTGCGTTAAAGGCGCTATATAAATGCAAAATGTTGTTGTAGTTACGGTAGTGGGTTTTGACGCACCACCACACTATATAAGATGCACTCCCGACTCTTGCGGACTTGGGCAGGAGCCTCTATTGACTGGTGGAAGCAGAATCATAATAGCTTTTAAAGGGGATGTTTGGGCTTTTACGATAATTGCTGATTGGGTGGATCTCTCCCTCGACAGGTCGAGAATATCGTCGGAAATTACAACGAGCAAGAAGTTCCTGTTTTGCAAATAAAAGGGCCGTTTGTGCAACGAGAGAGATAGCGGTGGGGGTTTGCCGGGGAAACCGACTGGGCCCGGGGAAGGGGGCCAGTTGGAGGCTTCCTTGCTGCGATCTCCTTTCTTCCCCTGAAGGGACGCAGCTCGTCCGTCGGTGCCTCGCACCTGAGCCCGGTCAATGAGCGCCGGTGAGCCCGCCCAGCCTCGAGCACTTCTCAGTCGTCACACTGGCTCCCCTCCACTAGCCCAGGGGCACTTAAGACGATCGTAACTCCCTTGTTCTACACTGCCTGCAATCAGTTGGCTCGACACAGACCCGGGGGGATGGGGGTAGGCGGGGGGAGGGGGGATGGGGGTAGGCGGGGGGAGGGGGGATCAGGGGGGGGGGGGGCGGGGGGGAGGCGATGCAAGGAAAGAACCTGAATTTATATAGCGTCTTTCGTGACCTCAGAATGCCGCAAAGCACTTTACAGCCAATCAGGTACTTTTCGAAGAGTAGTCACTGTTGTAATGTAGGAAACGCGGCAGCCAGTTTGTGCACAGCAAGATCCCACAAACAGTAATGAGATAATGACCATGCTGCACGGTAGGCCGTTTAAGGCGTGGGTTTGTGGCACCTACTGTCCCCTCCATTTCCTCCCACCCCCAGTGAGGTAAAATAATCTGTCCTGAGATAACCTCAAACCCCCCTTTTGGTGCCTCTCCCAGTTATGTAGCATCATGGACAAAGGCTAAAGGAAGAGGGAGGTGGAACGTTGGTCCATAAAAGTTTGGTAATGGCTCCTCGTGATGGCACGGCGGGTTTATAGATTGAAGTGGCCGGGCCATACAAACCAGCCTGTCCTGGGTTCAAACACCAGCCTGTGCCGATCTCAGTTAATGGACAGGCAGGGTCTAGACTCGGGGGAGGACAATTAGACAAGGTCCCTGGTCCTGATCACTTTCCAGTCAACTCTACTGGAAAGTGTTTGTGTGCTTGCATGTGTGTGCATCTGCATGTGGGTATATGTGCGTGTGCATATGCATGTGGGTATGTGTATGTATGCATGTGGGTATATGTATGTGTGCATATGCATGTGGGTATATGTGCGTGTGCATATGCATGTGGGTATGTGTATGTATGCATGTGGGTATATGTGCGTGTGCATATGCATGTGGGTATATGTGCATGTGCATATGCATGTGGGTATATGTGCGTGTGCATATGCATGTGGGTATATGTGCGTGTGCATATGCATGTGGGTATATGTGCGTGTGCATGTGGGTATTTGTGTGGGTGCGTACTTTGGGTGAAGAGAAGTTCAGGCTTGTGTCCAACCAATTGGCCAGTGAGCTATGATTAATGTGCGGGTGTGGGTGAGGGGCTGGTTTGGTTGTAAACACACCTGGATCCTGAGACCGATGATCCACCACGTTCACCTTCAACTTAAGTTTAAGCAGAGCTCAAAGCAGTAAAGTAAATACCCTGTGGGTGTGTATTTAGGAGCTTGTGACAGAGTCCCTGCAAAATAATCAGTGTTCGATGATTGACCTCAGCAATAATATAATGACAAAATTTAGTCTCAATTTTATAATATTTTACTTTTATAAAATCACCAAGAAGGCAATTTCATTTTCGTACTTTATATTTTAAGTTGTGTACAATCACCAATTTAACTGTTTCTGTTTTAAGACTTTACAAAATTGGAAAAATGAAATAAAATGATTTATGTTAAGTTTTTGCAGCATGTTATATTTCAGAGCATTTATTGGCACAATCGCCAAGTTCTGCACTTTTAAGGTTTATAAAATAGCACAAAATGAACTGGAAGAAATGCTGCAACAGGCCTGTGTCTTGTAATAATTTACAGGAGGGGTTAGTGGGGTATCTAAAGGAAAGACTTGCATTTAAATGGCGCCTTTCACGACCTCAGCCAATGAAGTACTTTTGAAGTGTAGTCACTGTTGTAATGTAGGAAACACGGCAGCCAATTTGCGCACAGCAAGATCCCACAAACAGCAATGTGATAATGACCCAGATAGCATGTTCTAGTGATGTTGGCCGAGGGATAAATATTGGCCCAGGACACCGGGGAGAACTCCCCTGCTCTTCTTTGAAATAGTGGCCGTGGGATCTTTTGCACCCACCCGAGAGGGCAGACGGGGCCTCGGTTTAACGTCTCGTCTGAAAGACGGCACCTCCGACAGCGCAGCACTCCCACAGTACTGCGCACCGGGAGTGTCGGCCTAGATTTTGGTGCTTGAGTCTGCGGAGTGGGACTTGAACCCACGACCTCCTGACTCCAAGACGTCGTGCGAAACGATCTCTGTTTAAAGATGTTCCCTTGCTGTAACACGCCTAACGTATTAGTGCGTCTCCCCGAAGATTGCGTTACAGAAAGGGGCCCTTGTCTGACTCGACACCTTTAAACCCCGTAGGTGAGACACTCCAGCTGTCAAACAGAACAATTAAACTCGCAGTCGCAGATAACTGTGGCTTCAAGCCCCCTTCAAGGCCCGTGACCAGACCCTGCTCGGGAACATTTCAAAAAGAGATCGAGGGCTCTCGTTTCTTTCCCCCGGAGGACAAGTTTTAAAATAGATTTTTTGATAAAAGGAAAGAGAGAGAGAGAGAACTTGTACAGGCAATAAACTGAGGTGGTGCCTTGGGCGTGTTCATTACTGTGTTCACTTCACATCCCCAGCCTAGCTCACAAGTTCAGTGTCAGTCAAGATTAGCATCGACTCGCTCCTTTAAGTACCATCTCCCTTGATGTGGCTTTTACAAAAAAAAAATCTTTGCTGCTTGCTTTTTTCGCGAGGCCGCGGGGGAGACGAGAGTTCACCCCTCAGTGGAAGCCGCTGTTTTTTTTGTGAGGGTCGTAACCTTAGAGGTGAAGGAAAGTCATCTGTTGTTTCTCCTCCGGGGAACCCGGGCAGCTGCTCGGCCCACGAGGTCTACTCCGAGTTTCCATCGGCAAGAGTGACAGGAAGACCCAACTCAACCCAAAAAAAAAAGAACTTGCATTTCTATAGCGCCTTTCACAACCTCAGGACGTCCCAAAGCTCTTTACAGCCAACAAAGTACTTTTTCGAAGTGTAGTCGCTGCTGTATTGTAGGAAACGCAGCAGCCAATTTGCGCACAGCAAGATCCCACAAACAGCAATGTGGTAATGACCAGATAATCTGCTTTTAGTGACGTTGGTTGAGGGATAAATATTGGCCCAGGACACCGGGGAGAACTCCCGTGCTCTTTTTCCAAATAGTGGGCCGTGGGATCTGCTACGTCCACCTGAGAGGGCCTCGGTTTAGCGTCTCTTCCAAAAGACGGCACCTCCGACAGTGCAGCACTCCCTCGGTACTGGCACTGGGAGTGTCGGCCCGGATCTTGTGCTCAAGCCTCCGGAGTGGGGCACGAGTTGGGCCCGCACCTCAGTGCCGCGAGGAGAGGAGAGGGAGAATATGAGGCCAGCTAAATGTTTCTCTTTCGCTTTGTGTGACTGAAAAGCACAAAGAAATTTTAAGTTAAAAGGAAGGGAGAAAATTGTGACCTAGATGTGGTCTCGAGGACCAACCCAATCTTGCTTGATTGTTCCAATCTATACTGAATGTATCACTCAGATTTAGGAAGACACGAAATGGGGGCAAATTAATTAATCTCCAGGCCTGGTTAGCGTTTTATTTTTTGATAAGAGCCAGTAAACTAGGCAGACAGATTGGAATATAATCCCTTTTATCCCTGTGACAGATGGGGAGAGGATATAGAAGCTTGTGTAAAGGTGAATTAAGCCTCGATGCATGAGATTGTAGTGGGGGTGAAGGGAGGAGGGGGGGAGACAAAATATGGAAACAAAACAATAACAGAAAACGATGATTTTCCACAAATGAAATCTCTGAGTGTATTAACGAAACCGCACGATTACCACCTGGAGCTGGAACAGAAACCAAATAGAACTCAAGGAGGTTGGTCTCGAGCTAACTGAGCTGGGTGATTTGGACCCGATTCTGTCAGAACTCGCACTTTAACCTCTCGTGTGCTCATTTTCCCCTCGGATTCTCCCCCCTCTTCTCCTGAAGGTGTTGACTTACGCTGGAGTATCGTCCCATGGCCGCTTGCTCCCATGGCCGCTCCTCAGTCCAAACGCTGACATCAGCAAACTATTCAACTGTGGTGGTTTGTCACAGTCCCCATTGGGCTGGGGCTCTTTTCTCTACAAAAGAGAAGGCTGAGGGGTGACCTGATAGAGGTCTTTAAAATTATGAAAGGTTTCGATAGGGTGGACGTAGAGAAGGTGTTTCCACTTGTGGGGGAGACCAGAACTAGGGGGCCATCAATATAAGATAGTCACTAATAAATCCCATAGGGAATTCAGGAGAAACTTCTTTACCCAGAGAGTGGTGAGAATGTGGAACTCGCTCCCACAAGGAGTAGTTGAGGTGAATAGTGTAGATGGATTTAAGGGGAAGCTGGATAAACACATGAGGGAGAAAGGAATAGAAGGATATGCTGATAGGGTGAGATGAAGTAGGGAGGGAGGAGGCTCGTGTGGAGCATAAACACCAGCATGGACCAGTTGGGCCGAATGGCCTGTTTCTCAGCTGTAGATTCGATGTAATCCTATATAATGTTCTTGAGCTCGCTTTCCAGAAGCCCGAACTGGATAGAGGTCAGGAGATCAATCCCTAACTGAAGCGGCCCCTTCCCTAGGCCCAGTGGTTATGTCCCCTACTGCTCTCCCCAGCTGAGGTCAGGTAACTCAGCACAGAACGCTGTTTGAACCTGAGGCCTCTGGTGTGTTAAAGCTCAGTCCAGCGCCAGGCGTTGATTTAACCAGAGAGTCAATGAGGCAGCTTAAAGAAAGGTTATTAAAGGGGCATCATCTCTCACGTGTTCGGCAAATATAAAAAGAAAGACTTACATTTATATAGCGCCTTTCATGACCTCAGAACGTCCCAAAGCGCTTTACAGCCAATGAAGTGCTTTTTGAAGTGTAGTCTCTGTTGTAATGTAGGAAACATGGCAACCAACTTGCGCACAGCAAGATCCCACAAGCAGCAAGGTGATAATGATCAGATAATCTGCTTTTAGTGATGTTGGCCCAGGACACCGGGGAGAACTCCCCTGCTCTTCTTCAAAATAGTGGCCATGGGATCTTTTACGTCCGCCTGAGGGGGCAGACGGGGCCTCGGTTTAACGTCTCGTCCGAAAGACGGCACCTCCGACAGTGCAGCACTCCCTCAGTACCGGCACCGGGAGTGCGGGCCTGGATTAAGTGCTCAAGTCCTCGGGAGTGGGGATTTGAACCCACAACCTTCTGACTCGGAGGCGAGAATGACACCCACCGAGCCGCGGCGGGACAATAAAGCACAGCATCGTGGGCCTTTCCTCTCTTCGCACACCGGAGAAGAAGAAAAGATTTGCCCGACACTTTTTCATGGTGACGCCGCCCCTTTAAATATCTCGGGCCTGCTGATATTTTTAAACGCAGTTCATTAAGCGCTCCCACGGATTACCGCAGTGCCCCACATTTATTGAGTGCTCCAGCTGGTCACATGTCCTTACATCACGGGATTACTGCACTAATGTATTTTGAATGTCATCGGGGACAGATTAAGAGGTGGCAGGAGATTAATGTTAAAAACAAAGACCTCAATAAACATTCCGAGTTGGATGTATTTCTTTCCATCTCTTCCCTCCCTGTTTCCCATTGCTTTTTCCGGTCAAGCTCATCATTGCCCCATTCGGACCTCCCCCATGCCCCAGCTCTTCCTTGTCACATCAACCGACTAGTGTCAAACGTCACCCAATGTAAATAACCAAAAACCGAGGCCTGGTCTTGTCTTTTCCAACCCAGCGTGGGTGTCAGCCGTGGCTCAGTGGGGCAGCACTCTCCCCTTCTGAGTCATGAAGGTTGTGGGTTCA
Source organism: Heptranchias perlo (assembly GCF_035084215.1). Taxonomy (NCBI): domain Eukaryota; kingdom Metazoa; phylum Chordata; class Chondrichthyes; order Hexanchiformes; family Hexanchidae; genus Heptranchias; species Heptranchias perlo. The sequence continues at coordinate 3,824,015 of NC_090365.1, read as the reverse complement.
AACCCCACTCCAGAGACTTGAGCCCACAATCCAGGCCGACATTCCCAGTGCCAGTACTGAGGGAGTGCTGCACTGTCTGGAGGGGCCGTCTCTCGGATTAGACACTAAATCGAGGCCCCGTCTGCCCTCTCAGGCGGACGTAAAACGTCCCACGGCCACTATTGAGATGAAGGGCAGGGGAGTTCTCCCCAGTGTCCTGGGGCCGATATTTAGCCCTCAAGCAACATCACTAAAAACAGATTATCTGGTCATTTATCGCAATGCTGTTTGTGGGATCTTGCTGTGTGCAAATTGGCTGCCGCGTTACAACGGTGACTACACTGCAAAGAAGTACTTCATTGGCTGTAAAGCGCTTTGGGACGTCCTGAGGTTGTGAGAAGTGCGATAGAAATGGGGGCTTTTACCTTTTCAAAGAGTGACGTGGTGAGGGATCGGTCGATCTCTTTGCGGTGGTGCTGGCTGAGGGAGGAATGTTGGCCGGGTCACCGGGAGACTCCTCTAACCCCACCCCCACCCCTCCCCTTCATCGCATCGTGCCCTGGGACCTTTAACACCCCGTTAGAACAGGCCGACAGTGTTTCGGCTAAACCTGGGACTTTCCTAATCCAAGTGAGCCACCAACAAATACATTTCTCTTTCAAATTGGCCAACAGTCGGACTACAATAATGTCAATCCTACACCAACAGCGCCAATTAATTCAAGAGGACAGTGCCCCTTTAAGTGGGTCCCACCACTCTGTGCCTAATGTATTCTTTTTATCTTCAACTTGAAATGTTCATCATCCCGGTGATTAGCAGCTGCCGCGATAGATTTGAGAACCAATTGGTCATTTTTAGTCAGGCAAATTGATTTACCAATCTGCTGAGGGAGTGTTAGGGTAGAGGGGGAATAAGAGGATTGGAATCAATCAGTAAATGAGATAAGCTAAAAATAAGAGCCCCCCCCCTGCACAGTGGGATCAGCCATACGGCCCTGTGGATTGTGGAGCTGTACCCAGCCCGGAAAGTCCCATTTTCCATCCTGGCCTGTGCTGAATCAGCTGATTTCAGCCAAGGACGACAGCTGGGATGCTTCAGTTGGCCTCAGTACCACTGTGCTAGGGATGGGGGGGGAGGGGCAGGGAGGAAGGGGGAAGCCAGCCAGAATTCCCGCTCCTGGTTGCTAGCCGATCTCCAGCCAGAATTCCCACTCCTGGTTGCGAGCCGATCTCCAGCCAGAATTCCCGCTCCTGGTTGCGAGCCAATCTCCAGCCAGAATTCCCACTCCTGGTTGCGAGCCGATCTCCAGCCAGAATTCCCACTCCTGGTTGCTATCCAACCGCCCGCCTTGTTCCGGACGATCCCCGGTTTCAGTGGAGGATGAGGTCCACTCCCCACCCCACCCCACCCCACCTCACACTCCCCCCCCCGAATCCGGATTCAGGAGGGACTGGGGTCGCCAACTCTGATTGAACGTATTCCTGGAGGTTTCGTCACATGACTTCACGCCTCCAACCGCCCCGCCCCCCACTCTCCCGCCATTGGTCGTCCGACACGTCCATCCTCACTGCGCCCCGCCCTCCTACCCCAATCGCAAAGCGAACAGACCCTTCGTTCACCAATTGGATGATTCTTGACTGTCGGTCAACAGTCTTTTCTCCCCCCATGGCCAATATTTTTACAACTAATAAACAAAAGTGTTGAAAGAAAATTTGTAAAAAAAACATTTTTTTAACGCCCCGTTGAGTTTTCTTTCTTGGGTGTTTGCTCGCAACAGAGTCCTGGAAATTAATCTTTAATTCCTGGAGACTCCAGGCCAATCCTGGAGGGGTTGGCAACCCATACGAGGAATTCTTGTGCTCCAACGCTAATCAGGGTCCTTTGACGTCAATAGAATCGCGGAGGTATTTTGACCGTGAGGAAGCCTCCTCGCCAGGCACGAAACTGGCAGGAGGGATAAATAGACCTTCCGAGGTAAGTGCTAAACTTTCCTGTTCGGGGTCAGGAGGAGCAGAAGTGTTTCCCCGGACCCCACAAGGAAAGTCGCGGCTTCTCCCCGCCCCCCCCCCCACGAGACCGTCCCCTAACCCCCAACCCACCGCACCACTGACGTGGAAGCTGGCAGCCGCCCGATCTACTCCTGCCAGCAGGCGCTCTGCTCCCTCCTTCCCTCCGCTCCCTGCTGGAAGTGGACAGGTGACTTTTAAGTGAGGCCCCGGGTGTTAAAATGCCCCAGGCCTGAAACTCAGGCCAGCCAGTGTTTTTCACACTTGCCCAGCCCGCTCAGGATTAAAAAAGAAAGACTTGCATTTATATAGCGCCTTTCACAACCTCAGGACGTCCCAAAGCGATTTACAGCCAATGAAGTACTTTAGAAGCATAGTCACTGTTCTAATGTAGGAAACGCGGCAGCCATTTTGTGCACAGCAAGATCCCACAAGCAGCAACGTGACAATGACCAGATAATCTGTTTTTTAGTGACGTTGGTTGAGGGATAAATATTGGCCCCAGGACACCGGGGAGAACTCCCCCTGCTCTTCTTCCAAATAGTGTCCGTGGGATCTTTTACATCCACCTGAGAGGGGGCAGACGGTGCCTCGGTTTAACGTCTCATCTGAAAGACGGCACCTCCAACAGTGCAGCACTCCCTCAGCACTGCATTGGGAGTGTCAGCTGACGTTTTTTTGCGCTCAAGTCTCTGGAGTGGGGCTTGAACCTTGCGACTCAGAGGCGAGCGGGTTACCCACCGAGCTGCCGCCTACGACCCCTCCGTCTCGGACTCACACCTGGGTGAGGTGCTGCAAACCACGGAGCCGTTCTCCTGTCGGACTTATTTCCGTCAGGAAAGGAGGGCAGTAAAATTGTGAGGAGGAAGGGAGAAGAGACAGATGAAGGCAATCAGCACCACCTAACCTCAACGTAAGAAACACTCAACAGTCACTCAGCGATTTTGCATTTTCTTGTTTTATTTTGCTTGCACTTTTTTTTCCAACCTTTTCTTTTCATGATCAGATTCAGAGAACTGTACAGCAGTGTGTGTTTCCACAACTAAACCAATAAATACATATTTAAAAAATATTTGTGCAATGCTTAATTTATCCTGCTTAATTACCACATATCACTAAACCAAAACATCTTACTTCTAAAAGGGATGATTTTTTTTTGCCTTAAAATAAACTAAAAACAAATCATTAAGCTGACAAAGATGATTTATGTTAATCCCCAGCGTACAAGTATTGTTTTAATGACAGGATGACATATTATATCTTTTTTTTAAATTATTGCTTTTCTATTTATTAATATTTAAGATTTTTTTTTTTTACAAATGTATAGGATTACCTCTTCAGGTGAAGGTGATTGAAAGGAGATGGTCGTTGGTTTTTGCGGAGGTAGGGGGCAGGGGAGAGAGGGTTTTGAGGGCGGAGAGAGAGAGAGGGGGGGGTCGTGCGATTAAACTCCACGGCTGTGCCCAGGGCAAGTGGTTTGCTGTGGCGTGGCATTGGAGTGGCACCCCCTGAAATTCCACTCACCAGCCTCGCCCAAAACGTCTCAGAAGCCATCAAAAAAAAAACCCATTGGTTTCTAAGCAGCGACGAGTCGCATTCTCGTAGCGAGTGATGTAGGGATTAGAGATAGCGTTCAGTATGTCATCGCGTCCCGGGGGGGCGGTCGATAAAGCTTTTTTTGCCAGCTACACATCGGGGAGGGTGAGAGGGTGTGTTCACTAAAGTACCACCCCCCCCTCGAATAACAAAATAAATTCCTCCGTTTATCATAAAGGGGGAATGAAGCCAACATACCAACAGATACAGGATTGAAAATTCAACGACAAAAAGAATTGTATTCACAGATTTTAGCTTTGTTCCTTTGTGCAAAGACATTAGTAAGAATTAATATATTTAATAACACATGGAAAAATCATTAAAGAAACTGTCCCCCCCCCCATTTAAAATGGCTTATTAACCTTCCAACATCTGTAAAACTCTCTTTCCCTTAGTCTATGTACAAAATACTTTAATTTTAAATTTATTTAAGTATCCCTCCCAACTGCTTAATAAAGTGATAATGGAGAACGAGCAGACACTTGAGTCTTGACATTAAGTCCCGTTCACCCCTCACCCCCTGTGCTCGCTGACCTACATCGGCTCCCGGTCTGGCAACACCTCGATTTTAAAATTCTCATCCTGGGTTCAAATCCCTCCATGGCCTCCTCCCCCTCCCTATCTCTGTAACCTCCGCCAGCCCCTACAACCCTCCGAGATCTCCGCGCTCCTCCAATTCTGGCCTCTTGCACGTCCCCGATTTCCTTCGCCCCACCATTGGCGGCCGTGCCTTCAGCCGTCTCGGCCCTAAGCTCTGGAATTCCCTCCCTAAACATCTCCGCCTCTCTCTCCTCCTTTAAGACGCTCCTTAAAACCTACCTCTTTGACCAAGCTTTTGGTCACCTGTCCTAATATCTGCTTATGTGGCTCGGTGTCAAATTTTGTTTGATAATCGCTCCTGTTGAAGCGCCTTGGGACGTTTTACTACGTTAAAGGCGCTATATAAATGCAAGTTGTGGTTAGGGTTTCCAGCGATGATTCTGTGATACCCCTCTCCCAGCGAGCATCAATCCCCCCTGGATCGAGGGTAATCAAACCGTTGATATATTCCTACAAAATCCCTCTGGGTGCTATTTTAACGATGGGGTTTAACCCATTTATGAGCAGCTCCTGGGTTAGTTCCCCATTAAAGTAGTAGACAGGGGAATCCGTTAACCAAGCAGAGGCAAATATCACACCACATAATTCCGTGGGAGGTTTCAATTCCTCTGGTCGCTAATTGCTTTTTCATAATATTCCTCTTTGTGCTAATTTAAGGTGGTCACAAATGTGCAAAAAAGAAGATTCACGACCTATTGAAACCCATGCAAAAGAAACTTCACTCAAACGTATTAAGCAAAATGAGCGGCCTGAGAAATTGAAATCTCTTGGAGGGAAAAGAGAGAAAAAAAATCTGGCTCGATGCACTTTATGGCCAATTTTTTCTGGGCTGGGTTACAGATCGAAAGCCCTGTCCAAAACCGTGTTGAAATTGAGAGAGGGCTAAGGGCAATTTTCACTGAATCCAAACCATCGTCGCGTAGTCATCTCATTATTTCCACCCCCCATTTTCTCCCTTGCTTTCCCAAAGGTGATGGTTCGTCCTGGGGTACAGTACCCCTGTACCTCGCTCCAGGGGTCACTCTTCAAGTGTGTGCCAGTGGTTAGATGGTATCAGCCAGGCACGGCCCCACAGCAGGTGTGGGGGAAAACCTGTGGTTTGAGTGGGGCAAATAGTTTTAGCGAGAGCTGTTTTCACCTTGGAGACCCATGGAAGGTTCCGGGTTTGGTTTTTACAGCCAAGCCTGGGTTTGGTTTGCAAATAATATCTACATGTGCACTTTCTAGCTCGGGCACGGAATATAAATCAGGGGCAGGAACACGGACTGATCTTTCTATTCCTCGGATCGGGGGCATTGAAGAGAGTTATAGCCCCCTCCCATCTCCTCCCACTACGGTTGAAACACGGACAAGAGATTGAGACCTGACATCTTCTGTGTTGTTTGCCCAAATGCTACAACTTGGTTTAAAAGGTCACTGAGGAAGCTTCACACGAGTTCCTCTTCCAACAGTTACACTCAATATTACCCATTTTGAAATGGGGGCCTTGGAAGGAATTCCACCATCTTGGATTGGACTGTTTAATTCATGTTTTCGTTTTGCAGCTCGGATTGGTTGAAAAAATTATTTAAACAATTTGTGCTTTGGGATCTTGTACGGCAGTCCTACAATTGTCGTGGTTTAACACACAATCGGATTACAGGAAAATCATAGAATCGTAGAAAATCTACGGCACAGAAGGAGGCCATTCGGCCCATCGTGTCCGTGCCGGCCGAAAATGAGCCACCCAGCCTAATCCCACTTTCCAGCTCTTGGTCCGTAGCCCGGTAGGTCACGGCACTGCAGGTGCACATCCAGGTACTTTTTAAAATGCGACCAGGGTTTCTGCCTCTACCACCCTTTGAGGCAGTGAGTTCCAGGCCCCCACCGCCCTCTGGGTGAAACAATTTTTCCCGTGTTCCCCTCTGCCTGAAAATCATTCGTTGTGAAAAGCAGGAATCCTTTGTGGTTACTTAGGGACCAGAGAATACGGACAATTGGGGGAAAAAAAACCAGCTTCAATCTCAGGTAAGTCATAGTACGTGCTCAGGTAAGGGGTTCCTGCTCCTGATTGCTCTATAGAGACTACGTCTGAAGGTGTGTGTGTATGTGTGAGAGCCAGGTGCAGATTGGGAGTGCTCCCAGAGTCGGATAACCAGCCCACGCCTTTGCTGTCAAGGCTCACACGTTAATAATGGCCACTAGGGCGGTGTACCAGAGTTCGACCGTTGCTCGGGGAGCACCTGCCCCTCCACACAGCCAAACACCTTCAGGAGAATTGGGAGAGGCAGGAGAAGAAAACTGAGGGGGGGGAAAAAGGTTTTAGGAAACAGACCCTAAAACGCAAACAAACTATTGGCTCATTAGTGCGGATTTTATGATTTTCATTCCTGGCGATGGGTCTAGTCCGCTGGGAGTGCGGATCAGGAATTCGGGTCCGTGCATACCCCACGATTTTCCTTCCAAGTGGAAAATCACAAGGAGCGGTGCCCAAGCTCCCAATGTGGACTTCTGGCCGACAAGCCTTCATGCCAGGAGCACTGTTTCGTACAATCGGCCCTATTGCGCCAGTTAAGGTGAGGAACTCAGGGATGTCGTGATCTATCCATGCTCTGATAAACTGTGCTGAAATGAGCCAATATTGCTGAAAGTTCAGGTCCACGAATACCAGAGTGTCCTGCAACCTACATCCACTGCTAGACTTAGAGGCTGGGGAAGTTATCAGGTTGCAAAAATATATAATGCCTTCTCTTTCCAGCACCCTTTCTCCAATAAATGCCGTAACTCAGGCCTCATATCCACAGGCACCTTCTACCCAAGAGTATCTCATATCAATGGGTATCAACGACCCTCATTAATATCCATGGACACCAACTGCCCATCAGCACCTCACACAAGTGGCTATCCTTCCTGTGTGAGCCAAGCCCCGTCCTCTCCTCACTTGACGTCCACATGTGCACTTTCCAACCAGAGTTACTGGATAATGATGAGAAATGGGAACCTTGTCGATTTGATCCCCCTCTGCAGTCTGGAGGGGGTCGGGGTTGGGGGGGTGGTTGTCCAGCGATCAGTTATACCAGCCCTCCTACAATCAGGTGGCACAGTATAGACCAGCAATTGAACCTGGGAGCTTCGGGTCCGTCTGGCTTAATAGCACATCAGGAGATGCCTTTAACCATTGCGGTTACTTATTCAACGCCAAAACTCTGATCATAAATATTCGGCGTGACCTTCAAGAGTCACCTCTTAAGAGTTGAGAGGCAATCCCAGGGATCACACTCATTGAGAATAATACACACTCAACTACAAGCCTTACCTATGCAGTGCATTTCAACAGATAGAAAGAATTCCATTATACAGAGTTAACTATAATGATTGAGGTTACATAGTTCAATATTTATCTTGAACTATATTCCAGGTGCTGGTTGTGTTACTCACTAAGGTTTTCTGTCAGCCCCCAAAGCCTTGCTCGAGATGCCTTCACACTGCAGCACTGCTTTCAGGAGGGTGGGGGCTACACTCGACCTCTGGAAACCGCTCCCCACCCCCCAGTGGTTAGCCACTTCTCCAGCAGAGCTGGTAAATCTGGTAGCAGCTCATGAGGAACAAAGGTTTACCAGCACTGCCGGCTAGGACGGAGTAAGTCTGGCTATAAACTTATAACTGTAGCCGTCAGTGAGGGGACTGGGGTTTGCTGTTGGCTGCGGGAGCTTTCTCTTCCCCCAGACGTAAAAGTGCCTTTAGGAACGCTGCACCAGAGTGATGGGATTGGCGCCTCAGCTCACTCTGCAATCGCACAATGAGCTCCACAATGCTTATTCGACAGCCCCTCCCCTCCCAAACCCGCCACCTCCACTGCCTAGAAGGTCAAGGGCAGTAGGCGCAAGGGGAACACCATCGCCTCCCAAGTTCCCCTCCGAGTCACGCACACGCTATCCCGACTAAGACAAATATCGGCCGTTCCTTCAGGGTCAAAATCCTGGAACTCCCAACCTAACAGCACTGTGGGAGAACCTTCACCCACGGACTGCAGCGGTTCAAGAAGGCGGCTCACCACCTCCTTCTCAAGGGGCAACTAGAGACGGGCAATAAATGCCGGCCTTGCCAGCGACGCCCACATCCCGAGAATGAATATTTTAAAAGCACAGTGATAGGGTCCGTGTCTGAACTCAAATATCCCTGCAGGTGGACCTCCTGATTTTGACCATACCGTTGCAGGTAACTGCCAAGTCTACGGCACCTCCCCCGCGGAGATCCTCCTCGTTCTATGTTTGTCAGGTTCTTTTACTTGTTTTGGGGATGCTGAGACAGCCCTTACTTCTGATACCACTCCCCACCAGCCTCCCGCACAACCCCGCCCAATATCGGAGAGCAAGAGAGGGAGCAGCACTGAGGCTCATCTCTGCAACCCTCCAAATCCGGGCAGGCCATTAATGGCGGCTCAGTGCCACAGGTAGCATCAAGTCTGCAGAGGACCATAGATGTAGGTGAGGAGGTTGGTCAGAAATGCCCCCATCGCCCCCACCCCGGGCCGCATTACCAGTGCCACTGATCTAAAGGATAATTAGGCCGATATCTAAAATACTATTGGAGAAACGGGTGACAATTTTCGCACCGGGTCACTCTCCTCCTCCCAAAATAAAAGAAGTTCTAAACGACCCCCTCCCCCCACCCCCGAGTGAGATAGTGTTTCTGCAGGGTCGCAACACATGAGCTCTCTGCTCTCGCAACCGCCTAAAAGCAAAGAACCGTCTTCAAGACCAGATTGCTTTTAAGGATCCTCTCGAGCATTTTCTTAAAAAGAAAATCCGAGAAGTTTGAAGCAGACAACAACAAACTAAAGGGAGAACGAGCGAGAGAGGTCCTGAGACAACCTGAAATTGGATCACTCCATTGGTGTAACCATGTTGGATATTCCCATCACCCTCCGATCACCGTTTAGCTGAACGCGGGCAGTGTTTTTTTTTGAAGGAGGGCGTTCATTCGTTCAATACTCTGACCTGCTTTTTGTTCACTGTATTTTTATCTATTGCTCAATTTTTTAAAAAAAGCGGCTCTATTCGCAATGCCCCTGACTTTTCAATTTCCTTTCCCCAGAGGCTTCGCGAAGAAGAGTCCATCGAAAGTGGGGGGAGTGGGTTTTCCAAGGAATCTGCTCCGTGGCTTTTTTAAAAAAAAAATGTTGTTGAAGTTTTTGCGAAGTTCTCGCAAACAGACGGCAATTTCTTTTTGACCATTTGAGGATTTAAATTTCCAAAATCACGCCTTTTACACAGGAATCAATGTTGTGTCTTCTCTTTCGCCTCAAGTTCAGTATTGAATGTTGCCCTACCACTCCCCATCAAGCATTCTTGGAACTCCTGAACAATCTTGTTACTTTTTTGAGGGGGGGGGGTCCAGTCTCTCTTCGCCTTATATAGCTTGCATTGATTGGGTTCGGTCCAAACTCTACTAGTCACTTCCAAAATGTTTTATTTCTTTATTCTACCTTGTTTACAACACTTGAAACTTCCAGGAGGTCTGGTCTTTGTAATCCAAGCAGTCAGTCGCACTGAAATTCAGCTTCCAAGACGTGCTCTGGTCCTTGTAGTCCAGGCAATCGACGGTGTTAAAGCCCAGGCCTGCGGAGCCGTAGCCCTGGGCCGACAAGGACGCCGGCGACTGGCTCAGGTGGCCTCCCATCGTCGGGGTGCCCAGGGGGCTGAGCGTCGCCCCGGGGGTAGAGAGCTGGGGGTGCATTGGAGACAGGTAGGAGCCGCAGTCGAGGCCGCTGAAGTATGACGAAGATCCAGTGTAGCTCTGGGTGTACCCTTGAGCTTGGCTGTAGGACATTGGGTAGGGTGTGGACCTCTGCATGCAAGAGGCCGTGGCTGAAGACAGCGGATCGGGGATTGGGGAGATGGAGGCCGGGCTCCAGATGGACACGGTGGCGTTGGCCGTCGAGCTTGGGTTCCCAGCCACTCCCGGAGGGGTCGGGCTGTAATGACCATTGCCGTTGGTCTCGGAGCTCGTGTCTCGAGCTGGAGAACTCTTCTTCTTGGCGGGTCTCACCTTGGCTTGGCCGCTGTTCTGCTGTTGCTGTTGCCGGCATTTAGCGCGACGGTTCTTAAACCAAACCTTTTTTTTAAAAAAAAAAGCAGGAAAATAAGAGTCAGGAATTGTTATGGCCGACATAGGAACAGAAGGATATGCGGATAGGGTTAGGTGAAGTAGGGAGAAAGACTTGCACGACCTCAGGATCTCCCAAAACAATTTACAGCCAATGAAGTACTTTTTGAAGTGTGGCCATTGTTGTAATGTGAGGAGGGAGGAGGCTCGTGTGGAGCGTAAACGATGCATCTGTTGGGCCGAATGGCCTGTTTCTGTGCTGTACATTCCTTGTAGGAAGGCCATTCAGCCCCTTGAACCTGTTCCGCCATTCAATTAGATCATGGCTGATCTGTATCTTAACTCCATTTACCTGACCTGGTTCCATAACCCTTAATACCCCCTTGCTTAACAAAGATCTATCAATCTCAGTTTTGAAATTTTCAATTGACCCCCAGCCTCAACAGCTTTTTGGGGGAGAGAGTTCCAGATTTCCACTCCCCTTTGTGTGAAGAAGTGCTTCCAGACATCACCCCTGAACGGTCGAGCTCTAATTTTAAGGTTATGCCCCCTTGTTCTGGACTCCCCCCAACCAGAGGAAATAGTTTCTCTCTATCGACCCTATCAAACCCTTTAATCATCTTAAACACCTCAACATTGACATAAATACTACACGCACTTAGTCACGTGTCAGAAGATCACAGGATGAGGAAAGCCATTTGGCCCATCTTAGTTTATCCATCTAAATACAGCCTAAATTCCCCCATTGCAGCATCCAATTGGTTTGTGAATGATTCCAGGATTTGTGTCTTTAATATTCTATCTGGGAGCCCATTCCATACAGCCTTGGCTCAGTGGGCAGCACTCCTGCCTCAGCATCAGAAGGTTGGGAGTTCAAGTCCCGCTCCAGAAAGTTGAGCACAAAATCCAGGCTGACGCTCTCAGTTGCATTACTGAGGGAGTGCTGCACTGTTGGAGGTGCCGTCTTTCAGATGAGATATTAAACCGAGGCCCCCATCTGCCCTCTCAGGTGGGCGTAAAAGATCCCATGGGATGGCCACTATTTCGAAGATGATCAGAAGAGTTCTTCCTGGTGTCCTGGGCCAATATTTATCCCTCAAACAACATCACTGAAAAAAAGATCATTTATCTCATTGCTGTTTGTGGGATCTTGCTGTGCGCAATTTAGCTGCTGCGTTTCCTACATTACAACAGCGACCACACTTCAGAAAAGTACTTCATTGGCTGTTAAAGCGCTTTGGAATGTCCTGAGGTCATGAAAGGCGCTATAGAAATGCAGGTCTTTTGTTTTACACACTCAGTACATTTCCCAGTAAACCATTGGAGCAGCTAAAATAAACCACTTCAACCACAAAGCCACGATGGAAAAATCCTACAGCTTAAGATGTTCCCTGAACTTCCTCTTTCTCTCCCGGCCCTCTGTGGCCTGTTTTGCACAGGATGTCATATCCTGCACAGCAGGCCTGAGTCAGAGAAATAGAGGGCGAGGGATTAGAGGGCGGGGGCAGAATTATTAAAACAAGTTCCCTAATTCACAGAAGAGTCATTGCACAGCACGGTTGCAGACACATATCAGTAAAGACTTCCTGCGTTGGAGGTTCCTGGTGGAATTGTAATGGTGTCATTGGTAGGACGTATTTCCCTCAAACCAACAGAGAGAATCTTTACAAAAACATTCACCATCTCCCTGCGTTTTAGCTGCTTATGCATGGATTTTGTGCTGTGTTCATGCTAATGACTCCCTACAATCAAGCCTCTCACAGGCGCCCTACAAAGTAACAATGGTCTCGGTCTCTAATCCAGGGAGCAGTTGGGACAGAGACTATTAAATCTTTTAAGAGGGAATTGGATAAATATTTGAAGCGGAGGGAGATGTGGGGACAGCGGAGGAGTGTGATTGGCTTTGGAATGCTCTAGCAAAGAGCTGGCATGGACACGATGGGCCGAGTGGGGGTTATTCTATGCTGTAAATTTCAATGGCAGCTTTTGCCAAGGCTAGTGATTGGTGAATCCAGCAAGTTCACGTTGGTATTGGCTGCTCGTTGAGCAGCTGATGGCACCAACACTGCACAAAACAAACAGAACTACTTGCATTTATATAGCGCCTTTAACATCCCAAGGTGCTTCACAGGAGCGATTATCAAACAAAATCTGACACTGAGCCACATAAGGAGATATTAGGACAGGTGACTAAAAGCTTGGTCAAAGAGGTAGGTTTTAAGGAGCGTCTTAAAGGAGAGAGAGAGAGAGGCGGAGAGGTTTAGGGAGGGAATTCCAGAGCTTAGGGCCCAGGCAGCTGAAGGCACGGCCGCCAATGGTGGAGCGATGAAAATCGGGGATGTGCAAGAGGCCAGAATTGGAGGAGGGCAGAGATCTCAGAGGGTTTGTAGAGCTGGAGGAGGTTATAGAGATAGGGAGGGGGTGGGCGAGGCCATGGAGGGATTTGAACACGGGGTTGAGAATGGCGGCAATGGTGGCCAAATGAATTCTTGTCTCAGCTTTCTTGGAAGAAAGCACCCCAAAATAATTCAAGATAAAATTCCTTTAAAATGAAAGGAGAGCACCTGGTTTTGTCACTGACAGACAACTCGCTAACAAAAGTACATTCTCCTGATCGTTAGGGGTCATTAATCATTGAGAGAAACAGGCAGTGCCCCATTTTTCTCTACGAGAGGAGATTTTGATCCCCCTGAGTGTTTTACTGCTGGTACCCGGACGTCAAGGGTTAAGCTACGAGGAGAGATTACACAAATTGGGGTTGTATTCTCTAGAGTTTAGAAGGTTAAGGGGTGATCTGATCGAAGTTTATAAGATATTAAGGGGAACGGATAGGGTGGATAGAGAGAAACTATTTCCGCTGGTTGGGGATTCTAGGAGTAGGGGGCACAGTCTAAAAATTAGAGCCAGACCTTTCAGGAGCGAGATTAGAAAACATTTCTACACACAAAGGGTGGTAGAAGTTTGGAACTCTCTTCCGCAAACGGCAATTGATACTAGCTCAATTGCTAAATTTAAATCTGAGATAGACAGCTTTTTGGCAACCAAAGGTATTAAGGGATATGGGCCAAAGGCGGGTATATGGAGTTAGATCACAGATCAGCCATGATCTTATCAAATGGCGGAGCAGGCACGAGGGGCTGAATGGCCTACTCCTGTTCCTATGTTCCTATGTTCCTACCCCAAGTACTCAAATTGTAGAAACTCCCAGCGTAAAGGATTGCAGTATCGGACGATGCCTACATAAATAAAACTGCTTCCGATCTTCAAACACCTATGAGTAATGCCCTGTTCAAAGCTTGATTTGGCTGCCATCCCGACTGATGCCACCAAGAGTATCTTTCCGGGGCCGTTTCAGAGCTGGTGGTTCATGGGGGTCCAGGCCTCCTGCAGCCAACGCCAACACCAAACTAAACTTGCCAAATAAACCAAGGCTGGCAACCAGGAAGAGTCGGGGGGAGGGGGGAGGGGGTTGGGGGGAGGAAAGGGAATTTCCAGCCATAGCAAATCCAACATGGTTACTTCAGTGCTGTCTGAGGGCGACGTGTGTATTAGGCACTAGACTGGTGCTCCAGGGGCTTGAGCCCATAATCTAGGCTGACACGCCCAGTGCCAGTACTGAGGGAGTGCTGCACTGTCGGAGGTGCCATCTTTTGGAAGAGACGTTAAACCGAGGCCCCGTCTGCCCCCTCAGGTATACGTAAAAGATCCCACGGCCACTATTTCGAAGGAGAGCAGGGGGAGTTCTCCCCGGTGTCCCGGGCCAATATTTATCCCTCGTAGAACATCACTAAAAACAGATGATCTGGTCATTATCACGTTGCTGTTTGTGGGATCTTGCTGTGCGCAAATCAGCTGCTGCATTTCCTGCATTACAACAGTGACCACACTTCAAAAAAATACTTCATTGGCTGTAAAACGCTTTGGAACTTCTTGAGGTCATGAAGGGCGCTATATAAATGAAAGTTCGTTCTTTCTTTTAGGCTGGCACTTAGCCCCATTATAAAATCAGCTTAAGAAATGACAATCTCCCTACTCATCATTCGCATTTTATAGTTTAAAACACCCCCCATGGCAATTTGGAAAATAATTGCACAAGCTTTATTCCCTTAGACTGATATTTTTCTTTTAATAATTTAAACCTGTTGGCTGAATGGGGCCTGTCAGGGCAGGCTATCACATTAGGGTTACGGTTAAAATTTATGAAATACTCAGAGTGTAATATATTTCCATTTATTTCCCTGGTTCAATAGAAAAAAAATGTGACAGGTTAATCTACAGAAAGAGCTCAGTTGAGGGTATTAATATATTGTAATGTGACAGCTTGGCTCAGTAGGTAGCACTCTTCCTTCCCTGGGCCTGGAGGTCATTGAGTTCAACCCCCAATCCTGGATCTGGCGGTCGCAGGGACTGAGGGAGTGACGCCTCACCAGAGGTGTTTGTCCTTTGGATGAGAGGTTAAACCAAGGCCCTGCTTACGTCTGTTCAGGTGGACTTTGAAGACATTGTTTGAAAGGGGAGCAGGAAGGTGTTCCCTCCGCAATGAACTGGTCATTAATCTCGCTGCTCTTCGTAGGATCCTGCTGCGTACAAAATGGCGGCTGTGTTCGCCATGCTGGGCAAGTTTTTTTGCATTTCAAAAGTCATTAACTTGAACGTGAAACATTTAGCGACATTTATAGATAGAAATGAACTTGGTGAGGTATAAACTGGAAGGGATGCCAGAAATCCTGTAATTAAGCAGACGGGAGTTCAAAAAATGTGAACTTTTAAGAAAGAAATTAAGAACTTGCATTTATATAGCGCCTTTCACAACCTCAGGACGTCCCAAAGTGCTTTACAGCCAATGAAGTACTTTAGTGAAGTGTAGTCACTGTTGTAATGTAGGAAACGCGGCAGCCCATTTTTAACGTCCCCTCATGATTTTTCTCCTGGGTTTTGCTGGCAGCAAGTTTCGTGGAGATTCATTCCAGGGCAATCCTGGAGGATTTGGTAACTCTACTCTAAAGCGGGGTTTTTTTTTTTCTGTGTGTGTTGATTTTCGTCCTTACCTGAACTCTGGATTCCGGTAAATTGATTTTCAGAGCCACCTCTTCCCGCATGAAGATGTCAGGGTAGCGGGTCTTGGCGAAGAGAGATTCCAGGATATCGAGCTGAGCCCGGGTGAAAGTGGTTCTCTCTCTCCGTTGCTTCCTTGGAGTCGCTGGAATAAAATCAGTGCGTGCAATTAAAGAACTTTTTTTTTAAAAGTTTATAGAATACACATTCTGGCTCCAAATTTGATTGCACCCCCTGCATATATCTCCAGATACTCCCATCTATTACAACCAAACTCTTGTCATTTTGCATCAATCCGTTTGCTTCACTGAGCAAATTCACGATGTCGCACACCCGGTGTGGGAACCCCAGCGCTAGAAGGGAGCGCAGGCTAGAAATAAGGAGCCGCTGACCTGCACTCCCCACTTAGAGCACAGCTCCCTGCTGGGAACGCGGGGACGGTGAATTTGTCCCAACAAATAATGGAAGTGCATCTCACTCTAATGGTATATCGGCACATGCTGCACCTTTCAGTGTCCATCACTTTCAGGCTCTGAATGTCAGGGTTATAGAATCATAGAAAATTTAAGGGTATATTGCAATCTAATGAATCACAATGCACTCTGTGTGACATATGTGCATGTGTGTATGTGTGTGCATATATGTGTGTGTATATTGGTGTGTTTGTGTAGGTGTTATATGCATGTGTTATCAGTGTGCAGGTGAGTTTATGTGTGTGTATGTGTACATATGTGTGCGTGTATGTCTGTTCATTTGCGTGTGCGTGTGCATGTATGTGTGCATTCAACTTAACATATTCGTGGCTCCTTTATTTTGAAAAATGTAATTCGACAAAGCTGCATCAAGATTTCTTAATCTATTGTTAAAATAAATGACAGATAATGAATGGATAATTTGCTCCTTTTGTCTTGCAGTTAACATCAAGTGATTAAAAGTTTAATTCAAAAGAAGGTAGTTTCAAGCCGGAGTCAGACAAATTCGTAAACATTCTGTGCGTGTGAGTGACTAAGGTGAGTGTGTGCATGTGAAGGTGAGAGTGAATGAGTGTGAGTGTGAGTGTGTACAAGTATTAATGAGTGTGTGTATGTGAGTGACAGAGTGAATGAATGAATCAGTGTGTATATGAGCGAGTGTGTGTGTGAGTGTGACAGCATGTATGAGTGTGAATGAGTGAAAGGAGCGTGTGTAAGTGTGTGAAAGTGTTAGTCAGTATGTGAGTGTGCAAGTGCCTGTGAGAGAGTGTGAGAGTGTGTATGTGCCTGCACCCATCACTATAAAGGAATAAATTATTCAGTTTAAAACAAGTAAAAACTAAATATAGTGGGGGAGTCAAAGTGAAATAAACAGAAGGTCCAGGGTTTGGAATTAAAAAGAACTCGGTGGGAAAGCAGTCAAATTGAAGGATTAATTTGAAGTTGGATAGTTTACACTCATGAAAATCTCATTTTAATTTGTTTGCAGCTCCTCTGTCAAGGACCCCTCCCGTCAAGGACCCCTCCCGTCAAGGACCCCTCCCATCAAGGACCTCTCTGATGCTTAAACCATTTGAAATAAACAGGCTCTCAGTTGCATTAAATAACACACAGGAATTTTACAACCTGGGTTTTGTACATCCAGTTGAAACCCGAACGGTAACTTGTCGGAATTGACTGCAGTCGGTGGGCGGGCAGCTGATTTTACCTGGTTTGCCCAATCACTGGTCTGGTGAATCTGTGCATCGGAAATTGGCACCGCTAACACAATATTAAATTTACAGACGGGCAAATTCCTTTGAATTACCTCCAGGGCAGGGCACTCTTATTTAGTGGATCGACTAATGGGAGATATAAATGTTTCGATGCCTTTAGGAAACTAATTCCCTGCACTTCAAAAATTAGAATCATAGACAGTTACAGCACAGAAGGAGGCCATTCGGCCCATCGTGTCCGTGCCGGCCGAAAAAGAGCTATCCAGCTTAATCTCACTTTCCAGCACTTGGTCCATAGTCCTGTAGGTCACGGCACTTCAAGTGCACATCCAGGTACTTTTTAAATGAGTTGAGGGTTTCTGCCTCTACCACCCAGTGAGTTCCAAACCCCCAGCGCCCTCTGGACGAAAACATTTCTCCCCAGCTCTCCTCTAATCCTTCCACCAATTATTTTAAATCTATGCCCCCCTGGTCACTGGCCCCTCTGCTAATGGAAATAAATACTTCCTATCCACTCTACCTAGGCCCCTCATAATTTTATACACCTTAATTAAATCTCCCCTCAGCCTCCTCTGTTCCAAAGAAAAAACCCCAGCCTATCCAATCTTTCCCCATTGCTAAAATTCTCCAGTCCTGGTAACATCCTCGTAAATCTCCTCTGTACCCCCTCTAGTGCAATCACATCTTTCCTGTAATGTGGTGACCAGAACAGTACACAGTACTCTAGCTGTGGCCTAACCAGTTGTTTTAAACAGTTCTAGCATAACCTCCCTGCTCTTATATTCCATGCTTCGGCTAATAAAGGAAAGTATCCCGTATGCCTTTTTAACCACCTTATCTACCTGTCCTGCTACCTTCAGGGATCTGTGGACATGCACTCCAAGGTCCCTTTGTTCTTCTACACCTCTCAATATCCTCCCATTTATTGTGTACTTCTTTGCCTTGTTTGCCCTCCCCAAATGCATTACCTCACACTTCTCTGGATTGAATTCCATTTGCCACTTTTCTGCCCACCTGACCAGTTCATTGATATCTTCCTGCAGTCTACAGCTTTCCTCCTCACCATCAACCACACGGCCAATTTTTGTATCATCTGCAAACTTCTTGATCAAGCCCCCCACATTCAAGTCTAAATCATTAATATACACCACAAAAAGCAAGGGACCGAGTACTGAGCCTTGCGGAACCCCACTGGAAACAGCCTTCCAGTCGCAAAAACACCCGTCAACCATTATCCTTTGCTTCCTGCCATTGAGCCAATTTTGGATCCAACTAGCCACTTTCCCTTGGATCCCATGGGCTTTTACTTTTTTGACCAGTCCGCCATGTGGGACCTCGTCAAAAGCCTTGCTAAAATCCATGTAGACTACATCAAACGGGTTACCCTCATCCACTCTCCTTGTTGCCTCCTCAAAAAATTCAAGTCAGTCAGACACGACCTTCCCTTAACAAATCCATGCTGACTGTCCTTGATTAACCCTTGGTTAATACTGTCCCTCAGAATTGATTCCAATAATTTGCCCACCACCGAGGTGAGGCTGGCTGGCTTGTAATTACTCAGTCTATATCTCTGTCTCTTTTTAAACAGTGGTACAACATTAGCAGTCCTCCAATCCAATGTTAAGCTCTCAGGGTATGAACTGCCTCTGCCCCCAGCTGCCCTAATCCAGTGTTGTCCAATATGTTAGCCACATGTGGCTAATTGGGAATCCAGGTGTGGCTGATTGCCTTTCTGACTTGTAAATTTCTCAATATTCTCAATATTCATTTTCGCACAGTGTGCGCGTGTGAACTTTAACCTTTGTGAATTTGCTAGTAAAATGGCCATGCAAAGCGTGTGAGTGGTCATTGCAAGTGCTTTATTTCCTTGTTTACTGAACAGTAAATGTTTGTTATGTAAATACACGCATTGTGTGAGTGTATGTGAGGCATTTTCCACTAAAATTAGCACAAGTAGCTAAAACAGCACCTGTGTAGCCACACCTATATCAAGTCAACAATCTCTATCGGATAACGCTGCTCTAACAATGAGGCTCGCATTTCTCTCTGTTCCCCACCTTCTAATTTCTTTTAATTAGAATCCCTTTATGTTTCAATGCTATAATCCGGTTTTAATTGTTGTTTTCGAGGAATACTGAATCAGTTGGAAATTCCTGTTAAGGAAACAACCTGGAGTAAAACAATTGTAAACAATTTTACAACACCAAGTTATAGTCCAGCAATTTGATTTTAAATTCACAAGCTTTCGGAGGCTTCCTCCTTCCTCAGGTGAACGATGTGAAAATCACCTGACGAAGGAGGAAGCCTCCGAAAGCTTGTGAATTTAAAATAAATTTGTTGGACTATAACTTGGTGTTGTAAAATTGTTTACAATTGTCAACCCCAGTCCATCACCGGCATCTCCACATCATGGAGTAAAACAGGGTGAGTTCAGTTTCTGTGCAGTATAATTTCAGAGAGGATGGGCCCAATCTGGCTTCAATCCGGAGCGGACAGTGACAAACTGCTCTGGTTTGACACCGCATGGAGTGTTAATTCTGAGTGGTCAGAACTGAGAGGTTATAAACATCAGGAAAGATTGAACAGGCTGGGGCTCTTTTCTCTAGAAAAGAGAAGGCTGAGGGGTGACCTGATAGAGGTCTTTAAAATTATGAAGGGGTTCGATAGGGGAGACGCAGAGAAGATGTTCCCACTTGTGGGGGAATCTAAAACTAGAGGTCATAAATATAAGATAGTCATTAATTGGTTTGAACTACATTGCTTGAAATTCTGCCCTTTTACATTGGACTGTGTGTATCTTTAAATTTTATGAAATAAATTATATTTTTAAATTTTTAAAAATACTAATAAATCCAATAGGGAATTCAGGAGAAGCTTCTTTATTCAGAGAGTGGTGAGAATGTGGAACTTGCTCCCACAAGGAGTGGTTGAGGCAAATAGCAAAGATGCCTTTAAGGGGAAGGGAGATAAGCATATGAGGGAGAAAGGGAGAGGAGGATATGCTGATAGGGTGAGATGAAGTAAGGTGGGAGGAGGCTCGCCTGGAGCATAAACACCAGCATAGACCAATTGGGCCGAATGGCCTGTTTCTGTGCTCTATGTTCTATGTAATCTAGGCAATTAAAACTTCTAGCTGGGACATGAGCCGAGCTCTCTACAGGATGGAAGGATTAAGACTTCCAACAGGGCTGGCTTAAACGGGGTAAACACTGCAACTACCAGCCTGAGCTCACACCCTCTCCACCACCACATTACTGAAAGACGGAATCACAACAAGATCTCTGCTTTTCTGTGCCTAGTGACACATGAGGCTTCCCATTTCTCCCATTGCTTTTACATCCAGCCGATCGCGCTCTGGGTTATTACTGTAGCGAAAGCCCCCCTTTTTTTAAAATGTGGACAGATCGTTAGCCTGACTGTGGGGGGGCGGGGGGAGGGGGAGGGGCACTGGATAGATGGGAGGGGGGTGGGAGTCGCCAATCCCTCCCATCGGACACGAGTACCCCACTGGTTGTCAGCCCAGTATTCAGAGACAGGAACTCTGGTCTCCGCTCGGTGGGACTGTCTGGAGTGGGGCTCGAACCCCTAACCTTCCGACTGAGAGGCGGGAATGCTACCGATTGAGCCGAGGCTCGCTCCACGCAACATGTTATAGAGCTGTACAAAAAACAATAGTAAATTTGCTACGCATGTCAAGCACTCCTTATTTGGGCATCACCATTCTGTAACACAGTCACGCCTGCAGCTTCCCACTCCTAACACTAGATGGAGCTCCCCAAGCTCCAGATCCCCATACCTATGCCTACAGGAACACAGGAACAGGAGGAGGCCATTCGGCCCCTCGAGCCTGTTCCGCCATTCAATCAGATCATGGCTGATCTGTATCTTAACTCCATTTACCCACCTTGGTTCCGTAACCCTTAATACCCTTACCCAACAAAAATCTATCAATCTCAGTTTTGATATCTTCAATTGACCCCCAGCCTCAACAGCTTTTTGGGGGGAGAGAGTTCCAGATTTCCACTCCCCTTTGTGTGAAGAAGTGCTTCCTGACATCACCCTTGAACGGCTTGGCTCTAATTTTAAGGTTATGTCCCCTTGTTCTGACTCCCCCATCAGAGGAAATAGTTTCTCTCTATCTACCCTATCAAATCCTTTAATCATCTTAAACACCTCAATTAGATCCCCTTTAATGTTCTATACTCGAGGGAATAAAAGCCCAGTCTAGGCACCCTGTCCTTATAATTTAACCCTTTTAGCTCAGGTATTATTCTGGTGAATCTGCGCTGCACTGCACTCCCTCCAAAGCCAATACATCCTTCATGAGATGCGGTGCCCAGAACTGAACCCAGTATCTCTAAATGGGGTCTCCCAGAGCTTTAGAGAACTGTAACATGGCTTCCACCCCTTTGTATTCCAGCTCTCCTGAGATAAAGGCCAACATTTCATTAGCCTTTTTAATTATTTTTGTACCTGTACATTAGCCTCACTAATGCACTGTGGAAAATTTGCCCCAGTTTCCATGGGCAACAACCAATGGCGACTTACTTGTAAGAAGAAAGACGCCAAATGCTGGAAATCTTGAATTAGAAGCTTCTCCATGGCTCGGGTTTGGAGCTGTGTCAGGCCCAGGCTCCCAAACACTGGACTCTCACACAGCTCCAGCATCGCCAGAATCAACTTTGCTAAAGCCAGTGGCCAGAACCAGTTTGGGGATCTGGAGGCCCCTTACCCCGAGTCCCCTACAGCTCCCCCCCTCCATGTGACCGGTATACACCCCGAGATCTCTGCCCTTCTCCAATTTTGACCTCTTAAGCATCCCCCACTTCCTTCGCTCCATCAAAGGTCTCCTTCCGTGCTGTGTGATTCTATGGAGTGTCCCGAGTAGCCAGTAAAGAACACCAATTATAGATCATTTGCTTTGTATGATTTTATTTTGTAAAACCGCAAATGCTGTAAATGCACAGCTGGTCAGGTCCACATCTGGAGGGCGAGATATCATAGAATCTTACAGAGGGAGGCCATTCGGCCCATCGCGCATGTGCTAGCTCTTTGAGAGAGCTCTCCAATCAGTCCCCCCCCCTCCCCCTCCCCCTGCAAATTTCTCCTTTTCAAGTTTAGATCATTTAATGTTTGGGGTCCAAATCTTTTCACCAGAACCCCGGATTGGAAGCTGCACCCCGCCGGCTCACCTGCCTGGTCTCTCTCTCTACAGATGATCACTGACCTAGTGTGTTTTCACTTTGTTTGGGCTTTATTCGATTCCTTCACCGTTTATAAAATATTGATATTTTTACGAACATTTTAAAGAGTTACTTTAAACAAATATAAAAAAGTTGAACTCACTTTGGTATCCAACAGCCGAGTGCAGGAGGTCCATACCCGGACCGGTCAGGGTCAGACCGTTGACTGCATAATGTGGTTGCTTGATGTAGGACATCATTGCTCGTACTTAACCCGGGATAAACTTTTCCCTCTTGAAAGCTGGGTTATCCGATCCCAGTCGGACAGTCGCTGCAAAAGCACAAGAGACGTAAAACTGATCAAGATTGTTGGGGGAATTCAGTTTGTTCCCCCCCCCCGCCCTGAGACAGGGAGATCTGCACCCTCCAACCCCCTTCACCCCTTAATTTGCTTCTTTAAAAAGTGGGGGGGCCTCAGACCCGTTTGACTTCTTTGCACTTGGTGATTAAATCAAGAATTCCAGGACAAAGATCCCTCTGGGACAGCCTTCCCACCTCCCCCTATTGTTCCTGGGCACATCCCCCTCCGTCAGCATCACAAGTCTCCTTAGGCATAATACCTCTGAGACAATGGGCCTGATTGGAGAGCGTTTCAGGACAAAGATTCGTACATTTGGAAAGCATTGACGCAACAAATTTAAAAAAAAAAATTCTCTTATTATTTCCCTCTTTAAAATTGCTAATTTGTTCCCCAAACTTGTGAGTGGTCATTCTGCTGTTGTCACGTGTATTTTCAAGTCTCCCACCAGCGAGAATTTGCAATACACAGAGCAGTGGGATCAATAATTAACAGCGTGTTAAGCTGCTCGGTAGGACTACCCTCTTTATCAGAGCTCCATCTGTATTTTAAATCGTCTCCTGCTGCCTGTTACAAATATCTCCCCTTTTACAGTGTTGGGACCCCGGGAGAAAGTGTGAGACTCTGTTTGACGCTAAGGTAAAGAAATGGCTAACATGTTATTATAGCCATGATGTGGAGATGCCGGTGATGGACTGGGGTTGACAATTGCAAACAATTTTACAACACCAAGTTATAGTCCAGCGAGTCGCTCACCTGACGAAGGAGAAAGCCTCTGAAAGCTTGTGATTTTCAAATAAAACAGTTGGACTATAACCTGGTGTTGTAAGATTTCTTACAGTTTGTTGGGGGGACAGTAGCTTTTATATCTGTATATTGCAGCCAAGGTGAGTGATTTTCCCTTTTGAGAGACCGTTCTCTCCCCAAATCCCCCCTAAAAAGCTCATTACCCCCTGGAATCAAATCGGAATCTATTCCGCCCCCATCAGTCGGTGACCCTGTTTATATCATCCCCAGCTTTCGTTTCCAAAATATTATATTTTGAGATATGCGTTTTTATTTCATTGAGTTTTCCAAGATAAAGGACACAGGGCAAACATCCTTGTATAAATATAAATATATTTATATATGTATATAAAGCAGATTAATATATAATTCAACGCAAAAGACTCTCAAATCCTATGTAACAATATCATATCTCAGCATGAAGTTTAATTTACAATGTTTTTTCATTATGATTTCATCCAGGGGAAAAAACAAACTTTTTCTTCGGATGGGGAACGAATTAAGCCGCGATCCTGCGAACTTGAAACGAACAATCTTTTCTCTATTAATCCATTTCCTTATCAGCGAGCGTTTATAAAACAGCAGGATGGATTTCTCTATTAAAAAGGTGTCTATTTGCGGATAAATACCCACCTCCCTCTTCCCAATCAGCCCAAAAGGGAAATTGCGCTCCATGTGCTAGACTCGCAAAAATCGAACGCAACAGTTACGCTCAAAATTACAGTCACTAATATCCCGCTGCAATTTGTAATTTCCTGACCGATTAGCGACACCTTACCCCTTGCACGTAAAGCCACTCTGTTTGTGTATGGGAGAGAGGGGAGGTTTTAAACTGAATTTAGTGTGAACTCTGCAGAAAGTAGACACAATATTCCCCCCCTCACAGTGACGGGAGGAGCGATATTTCAGTTTATGTGGAGTTAAACTGGAGAAATTTGGGTTGTTCTGCTCAGAGCAGAGAAGGTTAAGGGGAGATTTGACAGAGGTGTTCAAAATTACAAGGGGCTTTGCTGCACTAAATAAGGAGAGACTGTTTCCAGTGACAGGAGGGTCAGTGACCAGAAGACACAGATTTAAGATAATTGGCAAAAGAGCCCAAGGCCGCATGAGGAAAACAAATATGTAGCGAGTTGTTCTGATCTGGAATGCGCCGCCTGAAAGGGCGGTGGGAAGCAGATTCAATAATAACTTTCAAAAGGGAATTGGATAAATACTTGAAAAGGAAAGAAAAATGTAGGGATATGGGGAAAGGGCAGGGGGAATGGGACTAATTGTGATCGCTCTTTCAAAGAGCCGGCACAGGCAAAATGGGCCGAATGGCCTCCTTCCCTGTTGTATCATTTTATGGTTCTATGATTTCTTACTGTAAAAAAAAACTCCTGTCAAACTTTCCCAAGATGTGGAGATGCCGGTGATGGACAGGGGTTGACAATTGTAAACAATTTTACAACACCAAGTTATAGTCCAGCAATTTTATTTTAAAATTCACAAGCTTCAGCCTCCGAAAGCTTGTGAATTTTAAAATAAAATTGTTGGACTATAACTTGGTGTTGTAAAATTGTTCACAAAACTTTCCCAAAACCTCCATGACAACATATAGTGAAACCACTTGGTAACGGATTGCATTCGATTTGAAACTGCAATCGATAAATAACCCATCTGAAATTTAAACCTAATTCAGGATTAGTAATAATTTCAGAATTAGTAACTCATAACTTCTTTTTAAAAATGAAGAAAAGTCACATTTAGGAAGTGTGTTTTACACCAAACCTTCTTCTTAAAGGAAATCTTTTTTAAAATTCTGTTTTAATGTGTATTATCCAGAAATTTCAGTTTCAGCCCGGTCAGTTACATTGTCCCATATAAGGCGAGGAATAATCCGAAATACCACCTATTTCTCCCGCTAACTTTCCAGAGAGAGAGAAAAAAAATGCGGGCGTGTAATTAAGGAGGGGAGCACTAATTAATAATCAGACAAAAAAGAACTACTTAACACTTGGGAATCCTATCTCTTCGATTTGTCCATTTAGCGCTGATGTTATCAACACTGAGATTCCAGTTAATGGGTTGTTATGTTTACTTGGCTACCGGGTGAGTGGGGACCGACCCCGCCTCCTCAATTATTGATTTTGTCACTTCATTAACCGGGACACTAGCCCTGCAGACCAGAGTTAAACGTTGGTAGGAAACGAGAGAAGTATGTCCAACCAAATAAATGTATAGCCTATTATTAAAACTCCAGACTAGCTGTTTGTGGGGAGACTATTCTAGAGATCCGAATGGACCCGCGCAGTTAAATAACACAATTATGGGTAAATCAGGGTAAATGTATTTTTACAGTCAGAATTACCCAGCGCCTGTAAACATATTTTTATATTTTGTACATTTTAGGCAACACACGCTTAATGTGAAACATGAGCTGCGCGACCAAAATTAAAACTTTACAAGAAACGTCAGTTTACTTTATTCCCTTAAACCGAACGTGACTGAGAAATCACAAACCGTGAATTATTACAATTTGCGAATTATGTTTACACGTAAACTTTAATTTTTTTTCATAAAAGTAGAATATTCCAATTAATACTTTTCTCGTCTTTCCCATCACTGTGTAACTCTGGTCTGCAGTGTCCCGGTTAATGAAGGGGTAACACCAATAATTCAGTTAATCATTTTGAAAAGGCGCAACCTCCTTTAAAGCATTCGTTCAGAATTGGGCACAATCTACCATTTATTCGATCGTTATTTCAACTCAATCTACTCGTTTACAAACGTTATTTCGTTTGTTTTTGTTTAAAATATCTTGACATTGTGGAAAGTTTGAATGTATTTTTTTTTACAGTAGAACACTGTACTCCCAACATTCTGTAAAGCCAACCTAGTATAAGAAAGGGGCCTTTTGTGTTTTGGGGTCTAACACTCGGTATTGTCCTTAAACCCTCCCAGCCCCAAATATACAGGATGGCCTGGCCGCCATGGGTAACAATATACAGACGCATTCGCTAAAACTAGCGACTAGTGTAATTCTCTTATAAAAATCAAACTACCCTACCGTGAGATTTAATTGCCTTGGTACAGATTTTAAAAAGTATTTTGAAATATTTATTTTTCAACAAATATTTTACAGTAATCCAAAGTACATTTTATATAATTGTAAAGCAATATACGTGAAAGTTTATTGTAGTTAGTGAGACTACTGCTTAGATCCCAAGGCATGTTTTCAACATGTACGGGGCAAATGCATATATAACTTTTAATATTTAATTTTATCTGGGGATATACTTGCATAGCGAATTCTAGTTACATTTAATTTCTAAATAATCAAAGACAGTTAAAGTGTGTTACACAGTTGTTGTAACAATGCAATAACAGATTGCGCCCCCAGTAATATTATTGTCAGACACATTCAGCCTCTAAACGAACGACCTGCTTTACAGCATTGCTGGCCCTTCTAGTTTAGATTTGTAAACGTTTTATTCTGCGCCAAGTTAATGCATCGGCAAAAATCTCCTCAGAAAAGGACAGACTCGCGAGTTTTAAATCAAATGGTGACACTTTTACAAACTTGGAGTTTCGCTAACGGCCCCCTCGATTGTAAAATGCACAGGCCCGTCCGTGGATTCTGCAGAAACTGTACGCCCGTAGCCCGTCACTGAGACATCGCCGAGGGCAGCTCTTTGAAGATTGAGGTAAAAGGGGGATTTAATGTACGAAAGTACTTTAAAAAAAAATCTGCATCATTAAACCAATATTTTCATTTCTAAGTGCTTCCAATTTTTAAAGTTAAGTTGAACTACACTCAAAGATTAATTGAACAATAAAAATAGCATTTAAAATAATTTTACTTAAGTAATTACATTTTAAAAACTTACAGTAGCAAGGCGAGGTTTAAGTTTTAGGTGTCTATATAGAGTTTAAGGGGAAAGGGGCTAGAAACGAGAATTTGGGATTATTGACTTTAGACTCATAAAAAGGGGGATTTTCAGTGTCGGATTCTGGTATTGTATGGGAATTGTCCAATCTTGTAAACGCCACAATTAATTGCTTAAAATAATAGTTTACCCAGCACACAGAAAGGGGCGAGAATTTAACCAATTCCACCCATTGGGGGTCACTATTTATGGGAGATCTTAAACTGTTATTTGTCGGTTTAAATTAATCACTTTTAACATTCGCCCACATTCTGCATTGTAAAACTGTTTAAATATATTGGTTACTTTAATAACCCTGAGCAGAACAATATGAAGTATACAGCCAATGGATTGCGAGGGATTTTAGTGAAATCCACAACTTTATAAACCAGATTCCATTTAATTATTTAAAATGTTTTGAAATTAATTCTTATTGAACTCAATATAGAATTGCTCCCCCCCAGATATATCAATATATTATTTATTGTATAAAGTTTGTTCTGAAAACTTTGACGAACTCTGGGATAACAGTGGGTGTTGGAATTATATTTGAAGCTTACCTAGGTTTGAAAAGCAGAAAGTCGAGGTAATTCGTGAGAGAGAGGAGTCCAGCACTTGAGATTTTCTCGCAGGCCTGAAAGGGAAACATAACACAAGACACTTTAAAACCTGCAGAGTACCCCTGACAGCGGTTATTGCTTTCTAGCTGGCGCCAACCAGCCCTCTATATTTATATATATATATATATTCAGTAGAACTACCGAGGGGGGAAACATATGTTAAATGGATAAATCAGAGCGCTAAGCCTTAACTAAAACATAGCTTAACCTTGTTATAGACGAGCTTAAGGGAAGTGAGTGGAGAATTCCGTGGGATTTGAGTTCTCGCTCAGTCTGCCTGCCATGTGTTCTGACGCAGAAATTGCACCCAATCACCAACAGAGGTATTCAAGCAACTGGCCTCTCCGCCAATTTACCCCCGTTCAAAGGAACCCCTTTTCACAGAAAATGGAATTATATCCAGGGCATTTATCAGGCGCCAATTAAATAATCCCTTAACAAATCCCTTAACTACTCCTGATTATTAATACTTGGTGTTTTTCTCAGCTCTGTTTTATGTTCCCACCCTGCTGTCATCAGTTATCCGGTTTTGACTGTATTATACCCGCACTGGGTGTCAGTGTTGTTCGAGCCATTGAAAACAAAAAAATGTAACAAACACATCATTTTTGGGATGTGGAGATGCCGGTGATGGACTGGGGTTGACAATTGTAAACAATTTTACAACACCAAGTTATAGTCCAGCAATTTTATTTTAAATTCACAAGCTTTCGGAGGCTTCCTCCTTCCTCAGGTAAATGTTAGAACATTTACCTGAGGAAGGAGGAAGCCTCTGAAAGCTTGTGAATTTAAAATAAAATTGCTGGACTATAACTTGGTGGTGTAAAATTGTTTACAATCATTTTTGGGAATACACAGCAAGATCTGAAAAAGAGAAGGGGCGGATTTGGGTGCTGGTCCTTCCTCGGGTCTTACATCCAAAGTTTAACCCTTTTCAGAACTATCTATCAATTATATATCGTTTGGATGAGGACTGGGGGAGTTCTCGGCTGAAATTGAATCAGTGAACAGGACTTGGTGGGGGTGTGGGTTGGGGGAGTGATGTTGTCTGAGGGAAGGGAGGGCGATAATTGAGCCTGGGTGTGAGTCTGAACCAGATATCAGGCTGCCTTTATGAAGGGGACTGGCTAGATGTGAATTTATGAACAGCACTGAGGGGAAATCTCGGATGAGTGTGAATTTAGGGCTCTGGGGAATCCTAGGCTAACGCATAATGGGAAAGAGCAGTGCTTGAATGAATGGATATTATTTTGGCCTTTTGACAAAAGACGCAAGTTCTGTTCAGTGCAGGCACATCCAGAGAACAATCCCAGTAAAGAAAAAACTGGTAGAAAGGAATAAGGAACAGCCCCGAAAGACAAGCCCACGCGTTTTGGCAGAGTAAGGTCCCTGCGTGATAACCTAGTTCAATAATCGACACTGCACATGTGAGCAGTGAAATCAGTCCTGGTGAAATTTGCATGAAAAAAACGATCACAACATCGAAACTTTCAAATTCAGCAAATATTTAATTTGTTGAAATGGTTGTGTTTTTTTTTCTAGAGAGACACAAATTGTAGCTTCCCCCCGTTTGTCATTCCCTCTCATCCACCCGTTTAAAACAATTGTAACGACGCCACTGATCCAAAAGTAGAAATATAATATTTTTCTGGGTTCTCAATTCTCTTTTTTTTTAAAGGGAGAGGCTGGAGTCGCGGCTTAATACACCCCAGAGGTGCTGGATGTCCATAAACCCAATAAACCTGCCAACCAGAAGCAAAATATTCACTCTTTTTAAGTCTAATTCAGTCCCTAAGTGACTTAATGTCCCACTTACAACATATTTGTATTTAGCTGGACAAAAAAAATTACATTTAAAGGGGCTGCTCCTCCCCCTGCTGGCAAAACTATATATTTCAACCTTTTACATATACAGAAAAATCTCCCTTTAAAAAGTGTCAGTGCTTTCAGAAGAGGGTAGAAATTTCCGCGACAATTATATTTAAATAATATGTTAAGCAAACGTTTGCCAGGCCTAAACAAATTCTTAGCGTTTTTCAATGTATTATATTGCCCACGAGTATTTTTGATATTGTTATTGTCATTTTATTAAAAGATTTTTTAAAAACTTTTTTTAAACTTTTAAAAATTATCACAGGGACTGCCCTTGATTTCCTTCTAAATCCAATTTATTCCAGACAAGGGGAAGGAAGAGGGTTTCTCTGATTTTTACCTTAATTATGGTTATAAATCTTGTTATTTTCATGTCGGCTAGTGTCAAATCAGTTGGTGTCAGATCAGTTCAACAGAAAGGGAGAATTATATCGGTTCTGGTGTCTGCTGATAGTCTTATGTAGCCAATGGCAACACCGAAGTATATTACTGGATTCGCTAAGACCGTTTACTGGGATTTTTCCAGCCATTATCTTTAGTGAGTCTGGCATATTTACTTTGGTGTTGCTGCTGGAAGCGTGGTGACCACCAGCGCCAGTAAAAGCTGTTAAAACTAACGTAAAACCAACTTATGACAAGGGTAGTCCCCCAGTGTGGTGGGAGAGAATGGGGTTGCCAACCCTCCAGGATTGCCCTGGAGTCTCCAGGAATTGAACAGTAATCTCCAGGACGCAGCTGCGAGCAAAACCCGGGAGGAAAATCATAGGGGCATTAAAAGAACGTGTTTTTTTCATCTTTGAACACTTTTATTGGTTATGGAAATATTGGAAATGGGGGGAAAATGTGCAGGGCTGTTGGTGGCGGGAGGTCATGTGATGAAACCTCCAGGAATACGTCCAACCAGAGTTGGCAACCCTAGCAATTACAATACAGGCAGGACAGGGGGAAATCTTCACAAACACATTTACAATGTTGGTGCACACACCCACTAGGGGAAATCTCCTTCCCCCACTCCCCTGGTGACCAACTGGTAACTAGTAACTTACTGGTGGGGTCACCCAATTGTTTAAAAAGCCACAGTAATAAGAACTGTACATAAACCATAGAATTACATGGAATTTACAGCACTGAAACAACTCATTCGGTCCCACTGGTCTATCCCGGTGTTTATGCTCCCTCCCTACTTCATCTCACCCTATCAACATATCCTTCTATTCCTTTCTCCCTCATGTGTTTATCCAGCTTCCCCTTAAATGCATCTATGATATTCACCTCAACCATTCCCTGTGATACCAAGTTCCATATTCTAATCACTCTCTGGTTAAAGAAGTTTCTCCTGAATTCCTTATTGGATCTTATATTGATGGCCCCTAGTTTTGGTCTCCCCCACAAATGGAAACATCTTCTCTAGGTTTACCCTGTCAAACCCCTTCATAATTTTAAAGACCTCTATTAGGTCACCCCTCAGCCTTCTCTTTCGTAGAGAAAAGTTCTCGTAACTGTATATTTATGAAAAATATTCATCAATCTAAATTCTCAAAGCATTGTTAAAAATGAAAGAACCAGTAATTCTGACCTAAAAGATTATTTGCTATATCAATACCTCACTATAAGTGGAGTTTTACTATATCAGGGGATACTGAGGTCTGTAGTAAAGACTTTGTTATAAACCAAGCGTTGATTTACTGGATTCAAGCTTTTATTTTGCACCAACTGATCTGTCCCAAAATCCTGACTAGTGAGATAACAGTCAGCGAGCAGCGTAACCTGAACCAGCATTAAAATATAAGAACTTTAGGTCATTAGAAATAATTTTATCAGCGGGGCTAAACCCTTAAACCAGGATCACTACTAAATAACAGTAGCTCGATTTTTAAAAGTTAATTATAGTTCCTAATATGCTTTATCTGAAAGCTAATACATCTTACCTTGGGATATAAATCTGAAGAGATCGGATCCTGGCCACTTTGGTCCTGGAGGGAGACCAGCAGGTCGGAGGAGTGGATGGGAGGGTGGAAATAGAGAGAAAGAATGGGAAGGTGTCACCTAATTTTGGAAGATTTATGGGCACGGAAAGGGGGACGTCAGCTGTCACCTTATATATTTCGCCGTCCCGTAATCTGGGAAGTTGGCCGGGCTGGGAAGGAGAGGTACTGGGCAGGGCCTGGCAGTGTGTCACTGTTGCCAAGTGAGCAGATGTCTGCAAGATTTATCCCAGCAGATCCCCGGTGACAGCCAACCAGATCGGCAAACTGGGATTAGAGACACGAGGCAAGCTGTGGAGTGAGTGCAGGGTCAGAAACAATAGACAATTAAAGGGAATTAGAGCCAAATAAATTCACAACCATGACACCAATGTTAATGTTGTCATATGGTGACCAATGTACTCTCGCCTCTGTTATGACCCTCTTTGCATCCCCCTCCCCATCGCCTCCCCCTCACCCCCCATATAGTTGCCTCAAGCCTGACTATTTTTTGACTGTAGACGGGATCGTGGAGCATGACGCCTGAAAATGTGGGTGAAATCGCTCAAATCCCAGTGTAATAAAAATGGAATTTTGTTTTATTTCAATCTCTGTCAACCAGTGCTCCCAATTAGAGGGAATGGCAGTACTTTTGTATATCACGGGCCACAGCCAGCTCCTTATGTTCTCACAGAAAAAAACAAGTAGAAATGTGGACTATGACCCCCCACCTACCAAAAATAACTAGTAATAAAAAGGGGAATTTAACACATTCACTGGATACGAGTGGTTGGGATTATAACACCAACAAGGCCAATTTTATTATAAAAGTTTTGGTGAAATCTTTCATTTTAGCAATTAAATTCAGTATGAAACAAAAATAGCTCTCAGAGATAACTAGCTATAGAGGAGCCTGGAATAGTGGGTATAGAAGGGTAGTAACAGCAGATAAAGAGGGGTTAGCAATAATACAGAGGGGTTAGCAGATGTAGTGTTAAGGTTAGGGTTAGGGCTAACCTTAGGGCTAGGCTTAGGGTTAGGGCTAGGGTTAGGGTTAGGGCTAGGGTTAGGGCCAATGATACACTGCATTAGGGTTAGGGTTGGTTTGGGGATTAGAGTTATTGGTTAATGGTTAGTGTTAAGGTATTAGCTATTAGGGAATGGATTAGGGTATTAGGGTATGGGTCAGGGTATTAGAGTTAGGGTTAGTGCATTAGGGTTTAGGTCAGTGCATTTGGGTTAGGGTTGGGGGTTAAAGTTAAGGTTAGTGCATTAAGGTTAGGGTTGGGTTAGTGCATTAGGTTTAGGGGGTTAGCGGGTTAGTCTTAGGGAGTTAGGGTTAGGGTTCGGGATAAGGATTATGGTTAAGGTACACTGCATTAGGGTTAAGGTCTTAGGGTTAGGGTTAGTGCATTAAGATTACAGTTAGGGTTAATGACACTGCATTAGGGTTAGGGTTAGGGATAGAGTGTTTGGGGTTTAGTATTAGGGTTAGGGATTTAGGGTTAGGGTTAGCGCATTAAGGTTACAGTTTGGTTTAGTAACACTGCATTAGGGTTGGGGTTAGGGATAAGAGTGTTTGTGGGTTAGAGTTAGTTTTAGGGAGTTAGGGTTCAGGATAGAGGTTAGGGTACCCTGCATTAGGTTTATGTATTAGGGTTAGCGTATTAGGATGAGGGTTGGGGTTTTGGGTTGTCAATTTTAGGGGTTATGGTCAGGGTTGGGATACTGCATTTCATTAGGGTTAGGGTTAGGGATTATGGCTTAGGGCTAGGGTTAAGATTAAGGTCAGGGTAAGCTTTATGTTTACATTGCATTAGGGTTAGGGTTACGGTTAGCGTTACACTGTGTTAGGATTTGGGTTAGGATACTCGTGCTAGGGTTTTAGGGTTGGGGTTAAGGCATTGGGTTTAAGCATTAGAGTTAGGGTTAGGGGTTAGGGTTAGTGTTAGGGTGCATTTAGGTTAGGATTAGGATTAGGGTTAGGTTTAGGCTGTTAGGTTTAGGGTATTAGGCTATTAGTGGGTTGAGGTATTAGGCTATTAGGGTAAGTGTATTAGGGTTAGGTGTTAGGGGTTAGAGTATTGGGGTTTAGGTTCTTAGGGTCAGGGTATTATTGGATATAGGGTTACGGTTAGGGTTAGTACATTGGGTTAGGGTTAGGTTTAAGGTTAGGGTTAGTGCTAGGACTAGAGATTCATTAGGGTTAGGGCTTGACTTATGGATAGGACCAGCAAATGGGCAAAGGATAGTCTGCATTAGGGTTAGGTTTGTGGGTTTGGGTTAGGGTTTAGGAGTTAGAGTTAGTGTTATTGTTGAGGATAGGGTTTAGGTTTAGGGTACACTGCAATAGGGTTACGGTTAGGGCAGACTGCATTAGGGCTAGGTTATTAGGGTTAGGGTTATGTGGGTTAGTCAGTTAGTGTTTTTTGGTTAGTGTGTTGGCTTAGGATGTTACAGTTCAGGTTGGGATTATGGTTAGGGTTAGGGTTAGAGTTAGGAACGGGGTTTAGGGTTAGGGCTAGGGTTTGGGGGTTAGTGCCAGGGCTAGGAACAGCAGTGATCAGCTTAGGTTTAGGGGTTAGGGTTAGGGATTAGGAGTAGGGTTCAGGTTTAGTGATAAAAGGATGTGGGTTAAATGAGTTTATGGTTACAAGGGTTTTGGTTTTTATGGGTTTAAGCGTTAGAGAGGTTTTAAGGGTTAAAAGATTTTAATGGTTTATGGTTAAAAGGCTTTTAAAGATTTTAATGGTTTATGGTTAAAAGGGTTTTAAGGATTAAAGATTTTAGGGCTAGCGTTAAAAGGATTTAGGGTTTTAAAGATGTTAAGTTGAAATGGTAAATTAAAAGATTTGAACTTTATAGGTTTTAACTTAAAAATGTTTTAACTTAAAAGGGTTTTATCTTAAAAGGTTTTAACAGAAGAGTTTTAAGTGAAAAGGGTTTTAATTTAAAAGATTTAATCTCAAAAGTTTAGTATTAAGATATTAGGGGATTGGGGGTTTTGGTATTGGGGTATTAGGTTGTTAGAGGGTTTGGTATTAGGGTATTAGGAGGTTAGGGTTAGGGAATTGAGGTAAGGGTGTTGGGTTTAGGGTATTGGGGTGTTAGAGGGTTGAGATATTAGGCTAATAGGGTAAGGGTATTAGGGTTAGGTTTTAGGGGGTTGGGGTATTGGGGATTAGGATATTAGGGTTAAGGTATTATTGGTTGGGATTAGGGTTAGTGCATTGGGTTAGAGTTAGGGTTGGGGTTAGAATTAGGGTTCAGGTTAGAGGATTAGGGTCAGGGCTAAGGCTAGAGCTAGGGCTAGGTTTAGGAGTAAGGCTAGGATTAGGGTTAGGGCCAGGATTAGGGTTAGGGCTAGCAAGAGAGCCAAGGATACATTGCATTAGGGTTAGAGTTAGGGTTAGGTTCGTGGGTTAGGATTAGGGGTTAATGGTTATGGTTAAGGTTGGGGAGTTAGTGTTAGTGTTCAGAATAAGGGTTAGGGTACACTGCATTAGGGTTAGGATTAGGGTATACTGCATTAGGGTTATGATATTAGGGTTAGGGTTAGGGTTACGAGGGTTAGTCAGTTAGGTTTAGGGTTTAGGGTTTAGTGTTAAGATTTGGGTTTGGTTTAGGGGGTGAGGGTTAAGGGTTAGGGTTAAGCGTTAGGGTTTGGGATTAGGGTAATGGTTGGTGTACACTGTAACTGGGTTAGGGTTAGGGGTCAGGGCCTGGGTCAGGTTGACCGTGAGGGTTAGGGATAGCCTTCGTGTCAGGTTTGGGTTAGGGTTAGGGCTAGGGCTTAAGGTTAGGGACAGTGCATTCGGGTTTAGGGTTAGGGTTATTTTCATTGCATTGAGGTTAGGGCTCGGGTTTAGGGGTAGGGTTCAATTTAGGGATTAAAGGATGTAGGTTTAAATGTTTTTAGTTTTAAAGGGGTTTAAGGTTTAAAGGTTTTAATAGTTAAATGGTTTTAAGGGTTCAAACAGTTTAACCGTTTAGGCTTAAATGGTTTTGAAGGGTTAACAGTGCTTTGAGGGTTAAAAGCATTTAGGTTTTTAAAAATGTTTAGGGTGTTAAGGGTTTTAAATTAAAAGGTTTCAACTAAAAAGGTTGAGAAACATTTTCCAAAATGTCTTTTCCCTTTTTGTACCTGACACTGTCTTTGGGGTGTTAGTGCAGGGAGTCCCTGGTCATGTGTCAATATTTGCAAGGGATATACCCTGGTACCTACCTGGTGTGTGCCTCAGTCCCACACTGACAAATGTCCATCTACTTAACTATCTGCCAGCCACCCTATCTCCGTATATGCCCATATACTGTGACAGAATACATACCCCCCACCTTTGGTGTATGAGTTCCACCTCCGATTGTCTACCCTTCCCATCTACTTTGGTATGTCAGAACCTCACACAAGTGGTAACTATTCACATGGGATCCGAGACAGTGAATAGTGGCCAGCTATTCAACCGTGGGGGGGGGGTGGGATTCAAAACAGATCCCAATGCTGCCATCACCCAATGAACACACACCTTCCAAGGGGAACCATTGGATCGCATTCGGGAACAGGAGACTTGGCTGATACCCGCCGTGGGGTAATTGCCTGTCGACGCACGATATCAAGGCTCAGACGTGAATACGTGCCGCTCGAGTGAGTTGGCAGAGGGTGCCCAGTGCCTGTTTGAGACGTACCCCAGTGAGGAGTCACCATCTCCAGGAAAGGAAAGGGAGGGGGTAAAAAAAAAATGGAATTTTAAAAAATTACTTCCCAAGCCATTGAAGAAATCCCTTTAATGTAATTGCTTTCTGGTGGTCCAATCTCTCTCCCTGAACACTCGATGGTTGGAGTAAACGGGAGGGAGAGGGGAGCTGGTGACACCCATGTGCTACTTAATTACATTGCAGCGAGATTGAAAATAACAGCCCTTTTCTTAATTATAATACGCAGGGATTAAAACGAATTTGCTATTACAATTAATTTACCGTTGGCTCATCTTCATTAGGAAAATGAAGTGTAGTTCTCTCCCAAATGCTCTTAATTGAAATCCCTCAGTATTGGAATACATGGGGATTACACTCTTGATCCAAACATACACACAATTACTACAAGGGGTACTAAATGGGAACTGGCAGACAGGGGCTGAAGCCTGCAGTCTTGAGGTATTAAACGCTGATGGAAATTGATTTTCAGCCTTAATCCCCCCCTGACAATCTTCACAGCGACAGACCCACACGCAGCAGAGGACAAGAGGCAAACTCCACAGTTTATTCCTGCTTCAACGTAAGGTGCACGAGAAGGGAAAAAGATTGAAAGAGAAAATTAAGATGGGTAACACACCA
The DNA here is from genome assembly GCF_035084215.1 of Heptranchias perlo. Classification (NCBI taxonomy): domain Eukaryota; kingdom Metazoa; phylum Chordata; class Chondrichthyes; order Hexanchiformes; family Hexanchidae; genus Heptranchias; species Heptranchias perlo. The sequence continues at coordinate 3,786,983 of NC_090365.1, read as the reverse complement.
ATGTTCAACTTTACATAGAAATTACAGCACAGAAACAGGCCATTCGGCCCAACGGGTCTGTGCCGGTGTTTATGCTCCACACGAACCTCCTCCTTCCCTACTTCATCTCACCCTATCAGCATATCCTTCTATTCCTTTCTCCCTCATGTGTTTATCCAGCTTCCCCTTAAATGCATCTACACTATTCACCTCAACTACTCCTTGTGGGAGCGAGTTCCACATTCTCACCACTCTCTGGGTAAAGAAGTTTTTCCTGAATTCCCTATTGGATTTATTAGTGACTACCTAATATTTATGGCCCCCAGTTTTGGTCTCCCCCACAAGTGGAAACATCTTCTCTATGTCTACCCCATCAAACCCATTCATAATTTTAAAGACCTCGATCAGGTCACCCCTCAGCCTTCTCTTTTCTAGAGAAAAGAGTCCCAGCCTGTTCAGTCTTTCCTGATAGTTATAACCTCTCAGTCCTTGTAAATCTTTTTTGCACCTTCTCCAGTGCCTCTACATCCTTTTTGTAATATGGAGACCAGAACTGTGCCCAGTACTTTGTTTAAGAGCATCAACAAAGGAAAGGACAGAAAGTATGACTTTAAAATAGGAACTGAATTACATTTGCTCGCCTTGATCCAATTATCCCCTGCCCTCTAACCCTCCTTCTCTTTAGTAGGGTATGGTAGTGTAATGGTTCTGTTAGTGCTCTAGTAATCCAGAGAATGTGAGTTCAGATCCCACGGTGGCCTTTTGAAAATTTGATTTCAGTTATAAACAACCCTGGAAATAAAAAGCTGGTATCAGTAACAATGACCATGGAGTTGTTAGATGGTTATAAAAACCCAACCGGTTCACATAAGAATAGGAGCAAGGGTAGGCCATACGGCCCCTCGAGCCTGCTCCGTCATTCAATAAGACCATGGCTGATCTTCGACCTCAACTCCACTTTCCCACTTGATTCCCCTAGAGTTCACAAAAGTCCTTTAATGCAGTCTGGCCTATACATGACTCCAGTCCCACACCAATGTGGTTGACAGTTGTGACTCAGTGGGTAGCCCTCTCGCCTCTGAATCAAGAATAGGTCGTGGGTTCAAGTCCCACATCCAGAGACCTTGAGCCCATAATCCAGGCTGACACTCCCTGTGCAGTACTGAGGGAGTGCTGCACCCTCTGGAGATTCTGTCTTTCAAATGAGATTGTTTGCCACCTCAGGTAAAAGATCCCATGGCACTATTCTGAGGAAGAGCAGGGGAGTTCTCCCCGGTGTCCTGACCAATATTTATCCCACAGCCAACGTCACAAAAAAAACAGACAATCTGGTCATTGCTGTTTGCGGGATCTTGCTGTGCGCAAATTGGCTGCCGCGTTTCCTACATTGCAACAGTGACTACACTTCAAAAGTACTTTGTTGGCTGTAAAGCACTCTGGGACATCCTGAGGTCATGAAAGGCGCTATATAAATGCAAGTTCTTTCTTTCTTTGGGGGCGAAGGAGAAAAAAAAACACTTAAAGAAATCGGCAGCTGTTCATTAACAACAAACGAAAACACTCGCCATCACTGCACTAATGGTGCTTTATTTTTCCGATGTTTTTATAATTGATTCCTGGAAAATTATCACATTGATTCAGAGGATTGTTCAAAACTGTGCTTCTACAACTAGGCCAATAAAAACACTTTCAAAAGTACTTGTGCTGTGCTTATTACTGAACCGAAACACCTTATAGCCAAAAGGATGAATTATTTGATGCCTTAAGATAAACCAAAACAAATCGTTAAACTGCCAAAGAAATGACATGTAAATCCCAGCATATTTATGCTTTAAAAACCCTACTAATGCCTGTGGAATGTACCTCAGTGAGAGGCAGCTCCTTCATGGCAGGAGAGGCAAATAGAAGAATCAAAATAAATACATTAGTGTATAATGTGGGACTCGGTGTTATTTCTCAGTAATCAGCTGCAGATTAAATTCCCAGTAATCTCCCACTGCTTACATCACAGTTTTAACCCTTCAGGTGGACTCATCACCGTACACCAGCTGAATATAGACCCGGCCACCGATGCCTGTCATGATTCTGACAGCTGGAGCTGAATAGCAGAGAAACAGCAATTCCATCACCATCCCATGTCAATCCCACACCACACGATATAACAGGTTGGCACTTCAGTGCGGTTCTGAGGGAGTGCTGCACTGTCGGAGGCGCCGTCTTTCAGATGAGACGTTAAACCGAGGCCCCGTCTGCCCTCTCAGGTGGATGTAAAAGATCCAACGGCCACTATTTCGAAGAAGAGCAGGGGGAGTTCTCCCTGGTGTCCTGGGGCTAATATTTATCCCTCAACCAACATCACTAAAAAAAACAGATTATCCGGTCATTATCACATTGCTGTTTGTGGGATCTTGCTGTGCGCAAATTGGCTGCCGCGTTTCCCTACATTACAACAGTGACTACATTTCAAAAGTGCCTCATTGGCTGCAAAGCGCTCAGGGACATCCTGAGGACAAGAAAGGTGCTATATAAATGCAAGTTCTTTCTTTGTAAATCAGGACTACTACTTAAAGGTAAACCAAAACATTGGAGTAATAGAGCTTAGGCTAAAAGTGGTAAAAGGATCATTTAGGACAGATTTTAGAAGGTACTACTTTATGCAAAGGGTGACCACAACTTGGAATGATCTTCTAGGGAGGCGAAAGCCTTAAATTCATTCAAGATGCAGTTAGATGATGTAATGGGGAGTGGATGGGAATTAATTCTTTTTTGGATATTAGAGCCAAACTGGGCTGAAATACCTCCTTCAACTGCACTTATCTTGTGATCTTGCACAGTCTTTTCACGTTTACAGGAGGGGATTTCTGGCTTGCAACTCAGAAATTCGTGACGGCAACAGCCTGCACCACAGACAATGTCTGGTAAGGTTCTCTGAACGGGCGATCATTGTGCTGAGAGCTCCTCCCCATCAATTAGCCAACATCAACAGAAGAGGTTGGGCTGAGATCATTGGAGTCGGCCAGCAACTGGAAAACACACAAGTGCAGGTCTGAACACCCTAGCCTCCAATTAGCACCCCTCCCCCAATTCAACCATCCCCTCCTCTGCTCCCCCCACCCACCATGCCCAACACTGGAGGGCCCACTGGAAACTTGAGACCTCTTAAGGAAACAAAAGGTAGGGCTGATGAGAAGGAATGAAAAGCTGTAACCACGAGCTCCTGGCTACTGGGGTGAAAAAATTGCTTCTTAAAAGAAGCCAAATTAAAACCCATCACCACCACCTAGAAGGACAAGGGCAGCAGGTGCATGGGAACACCATCATCTCCAAGTTCGCCTCCGAGTCACAAACACCATCCCGACTTAGACATATATCGGCCGCTTCTTTATCGTCTCTGAGACAAAAAATCCTGGAACTCCCCGACCTAACAGCACTGTGGGAGAACCTTCACCACACGGACTGCAGCAGTTCAAGAAGAAGGCTCACCACCACCTTCTCAAGGGGCAACTAGGGATGGGCAATAAAGGCCGGGCTTGATAGCGACGCCCACATCCCGAGAAAAAAGCATTAGGTCTACGTATCGATTTGAATGAGGAGTGAGCGGTCTAGTAGCTCAAAGGGATAAGTGGAAGTGGACAAGGGAAGTGGCACATGGGTTCAGCCTAGGGTTGCCAACCCTCCAGGATTGACCTGGAGTCTCCAGGAATTAAAGATTAATCTCCAGGGCACTGCAGCGATCAACACCCAGGAGAAAAAAAAATCACAGGGGCATTAAACAAAATTGGGTTTTTAAAACAAGTTTCTTTGAACACTTTTGTTTATTAGTTATAAAAATATCTGAGATGTGGCGAAAAAGGCTGTTTGACTGACAGTTAAAAGTCATCCAATTGGGTAACGGACAGTCGATTCGCTTTCCGAATGGCCGTGGGAAGACGGGGCATCATGAGGTTGGACGACCAATGGTGGGAGCGTGGGGCAGGGCACCAGGAAGATGGACGGATGCGTTGGGCTACCAATGGTGGGAGTGGGGCGCCAGGTGGATGGGCGTGTTGGACGACCAATGGTGGGAGTGTGGGGGCAGGGTGGTTGAAGGCCATGTGATGGCACCTCCAGGGTTATGTCCAATCAGAGTTGACGACTCTAATTCAGACAGCCCAGGCTTTGACTGGCAATGGAACTAAGATTGTAGGTGGTTCTCAGTCTTATGACAAAGAAAGACCAAAAGACTTGTATTTATATTGCACCTTTCATGACCTCAGGACAGCCAATGAAGTACTTTTGAAGTGTTGTCACTGTTGTAATGCAGCAGCTAATTTGCACACAGCAAGATCCCACAAACAGCAACATGATAATGACCAGATCATTGGTCTTAGTGATGTTGGTTGAGGGATAAATATTGGTTAGGACACCAGGGAGAGCTCCCCTGTTCTTGTTTGAAATAGCAGCCACAGGATTATTTACATCCACCTGAGAGGGCAGATAGGGGCCTCAGTTTAATATCTCACCCAACAGCGCAACACTCCCTCAGCACTGTGCGGAGCATCAGCCTGAGTCTCTGGAGTAGGACTTGAACCCATGGACCTTCTGCACTCACGAGGCTGGACGTGCTACCCACTGAGCCTCAACCGACCCCTTGATATCAAAGTGCCTTTAATCAGGCTGTAATCTCTCTCTCTCTCCTGGCCTCCACGCCCCAACCCACCGCCCTCTTGGTCTTCTTCCCAAGTCTCTTAAAGCGAGTTAAGGTCCATGCCACTCAGCTCAGTTCATGTCCACAGATGCGTGGGAGCTCGAGTTTAGATTGAGCAGGTACCATGGCAACGGCAGTTAGGCCTACGAGGTTTCGCGTCTGTGCTGCCTCCGAGCAAAAAAAACGGATAAAGACATTCAAATAGGTTACAGCCTGCGCTCACTCCTGACATTCACAACAATGCTGGCACTGGCAATGTCAGCTCATGGGCAGTAACCAGAAATCTCGTTTACTCATTCCGAAAACAGACAGCATTATATTAACTCTTCACCTGCTGTTGTAGGGAAGCTCTTAGAATGACTCTTGGATCTTGTAGATTTGCAGGGCTAAAGGGGAAAACAGCAGAGGAGTGGGACTAATAGATAACACTTGCAGATAGCCAGCACAGGCACAATGGGCCAAATGGCCTCCTTCTGCTCTTTATGGTTCTATGATTCTGGCTATTAGGATCATTTCTCTCAATTCCTGATTTATTTTTTTCATTTCTCTTCAGTCCATAGTGAATCGAATCTATTTTCACTTTTATCCCCCATCTCTCCTGAAGGCGCTGACTCTCCCTGGGGTACAGTTCCACAGGGGCTGACTCTCCCTGGGGTACAGTTCCACAGGGGCTGACTCTCCCTGGAGTACAGTTCCACAGGGGCTGACTCTTCCTGGGGTACAGTTCCACAGGGGCTGACTCTCCCTGGGGTACAGTTCCACATGTGCTGACTCTCCTTGGAGTACAGTTCCACCAGGGCTGACTCTCCCTGGAGTACAGTTCCACATGTGCTGACTCTCCCTGGGGTACAGTTCCACAGGGGCTGACTCTTCCTGGGATACAGTTCCACAGGGGCGGACTCTCTCTGGGATACAGTTCCACAGGTGCCGACTCTCTCTAGAGTACAGTTCCACAGGGGCTGACTCTCCCTGGGGTACAGTTCCACAGGGGCTGACTCTCCCTGGGGTACAGCTCCACCAGGGCTGACTCTCCCTGGAGTACAGTTCCACAGGGGCTGACTCTCTCTGGGGTACAGTTCCACAGGGGCTGACTCTCCCTGGGGTACAGTTCCACAGGGGCTGACTCTCTCTGGGGTACAGTTCCACAGGGGCTGACTCTCCCTGGGATACAGTTCCACATGTGCTGACTCTCCCTGGAGTACAGTTCCACAGGGGCTGACTCTCCCTGGAGTACAGTTCCACAGGGGCTGACTCTCCCTGGGGTACAGTTCCACAGGGGCTGACTCTCCCTGGAGTACAGTTCCACAGGGGCTGACTCTCTCTGGGGTACAGTTCCACAGGGGCTGACTCTCCCTGGGAAACAGTTCCACATGTGCTGACTCTCCCTGGAGTACAGTTCCACAGGGGCTGACTCTCCCTGGGATACAGTTCCACATGTGCTGACTCTCCCTGGAGTACAGTTCCACAGGGGCTGACTCTTCCTGGGATACAGTTCCACAGGGGCGGACTCTCTCTGGGGTACAGTTCCACAGGGGCTGACTCTCCCTGGGATACAGTTCCACAGGGGCGGACTCTCTCTGGAGTACAGTTCCACATGTGCTGACTCTCCCTGGGGTACAGTTCCACAGGGGCTGACTCTTCCTGGGATACAGTTCCACAGGGGCGAACTCTCCCTGGGGTACAGTTCCACAGGGGCTGACTCTCCCTGGGATACAGTTCCACAGGGGCTGACTCTCCCTGGGGTACAGTTCCACAGGGGCTGACTCTCCTTGGGATACAGTTCCACAGGGGCAGACTCTGTCTGGGATACAGTTCCACAGGGGCTGACTCTCCCTGGGGTACAGTTCCACAGGCACTGATACTGTGTAGAGAAGAGGGAGAGTAGAGAGAGATAGACAGAGAGAGATTGTGGAAAGGAGAGAGAAAGATGGAGATAGGAGAGAGTTGGAGAGAGAGAGCAGAAAGCAAAGGGGGAAGGGAGAGGGAGGGAGGACAGCTTAGAGAGGGTAGTGGAGAGAGAGAGAGAAGGGTTAGAGACAGAGGGGAGGTAGAAACATGGAGAGGGGAGGGAGAAAAGGTGAGAGATCAGGGGGAGAGGTAGATGGAGAGAAGGGTGAGGAATATAGGGAGGAGAAAGAAGAGGAAGAGGGAAAGGAATTTATAGTGAGATGTGCAAATGATCTGAGTTTATGAAATCTGAGTTCAGCTACCTGAATTGCAATTTACCTTAATTGACCCTTTGGCCGACACAACCCTATACTTAAACCACATTCCTGTCCAGGCAACGACAACCCATATTTCAAAGCATGAGGCGACGGCTATGGGCTTCGCACAGTCGAATGACGTGTGCTTCCTGTAACAAGACCGAGCAACTGGCTGGGTCTTCACAGTTGCAGCCGACGTGATCTGCAGCCCTCGCGGGCAGGAGGAAGGGTCGGACTCGCAGGAAAAGTGCCAATTTTGTTCTGTAACATCCGGTCACCTGACAAGGTTCTCCCGTTCGGAATGTTCTGTCAGCAACGTTGCAACACAAACCGTGTTAAAAAAGAAACACTTACACATATATGTGGCGCCTCAAGAATTAGAGAGAAACTATTTCCTCTGGTGGGGGGAGTCCAGAACAAGGGGGCGTAACCTTAAAATTAGAGCCAGGCCGTTCAGGGGTGATGTCAGGAAGCACTTCTTCACACAAAGGGGAGTGGGAATCTGGAACTCTCTCCCCCCAAAAAGCTGTTGAGGCTGGGGGTCAATTGAAACTGTCAAAACTAAGATTGATAGATTTTTGTTGGGTAAGGGTATTAAGGGTCACGGAACCAGGTCGGGTAAATGGAGTTAAGATACAGATCAGCCATGATCTAATTGAATGGCGGAACTGGCTCGAGGGGCTGAATGGTCTCCTCCTGTTCCTATGTTGCCTTATCAAACAACAACACCCTGCATTTATATAGCGCCTTTAACATAGTAAAACGTCCCAAGGCGCTTCACAGGAGCGATTATCAAACAAAATTTGACACCGAGCCACATAAGGAGATATTAGGACAGTTGAGCAAAAGCCTGGTCAAAGAGGTAGGTTTTAAGGAGCGTCTTAAAGGAGGAGAGAGAGGCGGAGAGGCTTAGGGAGGGAATTCCAGAGCTCGGGGCCCGGGCAGCTGAAGGCACAGCTGCCAATAACCTCACACAATAAATTACTCTTGAAGCGCAGTGACTGTTGTGTTGTGGACAAACATGGCAGCCATCCTGGAATGCGCTGCCTGAAAGGACGGTGGAAGGAGATTCAATAATAACTTTCAAAAGGGAATTGGCTACATTCTTGGAAAGGAAAAATTTGCAGGGCTTTGAAGAAAGAGCAGGGGTGATTGGGACTAATTGGATAACTCTCTCAAAGAGCCGGCACAGTTACGATGGGCAGAATGGCCTCCTGTATTATTCTATGATTCTGCACCAGCAACATTCCACTCACAGTAATAAGATGAATGACTGGCTAATCTAGTTTCTTGGTGATGTTGGTTAAGGGAAGAATATTGGCCAGGACACTGGGAGAACTCCCTGATCTCCTTTCAGCCGAGCCAAGACGTTATTTCAAGATCCCCCGCATTAAGCAGACTGGGCCCCAGTTTAACATCTCACTCAAGGAGCAGCACCTACTCACAGTGAAGCAGCTTAAATCATGTGCACAATTCTTGGCATAAGACTGAACCCAAATTCTTCTGAGCCCAATTGCCCAACTGAGCCAATATTGCACAGCACTGCTGTTTCAGGATGTGATGAGGATTACTTTTCTATCAGCCAATGCTCAACATCGGATAGCAGCACTCACGCATCAAGAGACCCCAGTATATGCCAATCTTTTTCCCGTCTTTGTCTGTTCCCTAACACTCTCTCTCCTTCGCCTCTCCCCATCTCTATCCTCCCCTCCGTCCCTTTCTCTCCCCTTTCTTTCCTCCCATTGTAAGCGTCCTCTCTGACTATTGAAGTAAGTCACTGGGTGGGGCAGGGTGTGAGGAGGAATAATTTATTTTGCTGGCCCTTACGCAGGATGAGATGATTGAGGAAACTTTAAAGAAAGAAAGACTTGCATTTCTACAGTGTCTTTCACGACCTCAGGACGCCCCAAAGCACTTTACAGCTAATGAAGTACTTTTGAAGTGTAGTCACTGTTGTAATGTAGGAAACGCAGGAGCCAATTTACACACAGCAAGATCCCACAAACAGCAAGGTGATAATGATCAGATAATCTGTTTTTAGGTGTTGGTTGAGGGATAAATATTGGCCCAGGACACCGGGGAGAACTCCCCAGCTCTTCTTCGAAATAGCGGCCGTGGGATCTTTTACGTCCACTCGAGAGGGCAGTCAGGGCCTCGGTCTAACATTTCATCCAAAAGACGGCACCTCCGACAATGCAGCACTCCCTCAGATTTAGAGCTCAAGTCCCTGGAGTGGGATTATGAACCCATAGTCCTACACTGGCTTAGAGGCAAGGGTGTTTTCCAGTGAGTCACGACTGACAAGGAGGCGGAGAACCCTTCTCCGTCTCTCCCGACTCTTAAAATATCCACTCCAGGGTTTGTAATGCGTTCTTAACACTGCCCTGAAAAGGCTAGTGCTTCTGACAGAAACCAAATGCGAATTGACAGTTGAGAAACGGACAATCTCTCGAAGTCCAGGCCCCTATTGCTCCTTTGAAAGACTTAATCACACCTCTCACTTATGTAAGGAAACTCGAGCAGTGTGAGAACTTGACAGTCGTAGATTTTGTGTGTATGTGTGCGCGCACAAAACCTCGGGAGTCTGAACTCTGCCAAGGACTGGTTCGGATGCGAGTCTTTTTGTATGCCAGTGAACAGTGCCGTGTACGGCGGGGTTGCCAACTCTGGTTGGACACATTCCTGGAGGTTTCATCACATGACCTCCTGCCTCCAACTGCCCTGCCCCCCCCTCTTCCGCCATTGGTCACCCGACATGTTTATCCTCGCAGTGCCCCGCCCTCCCATCATCCTGCCATTGGCCGCCCGACGCGTCCACCATCATGACGCCCGATTGGACGATTCTTAACTGTCAGTCAAATGGACTTTTATCCCCCATCTCCAACATTTTCATAACTAATAAACGAAAGAGTTCAAAGAAAATGAAAATAACGTACAATTTATTTAGTGCCCTTATCATTTTTCTCCCCAGTTGCTCACAGCAGTGTCCTGGAGATTAATCTTCAATTCCTGGAGACTCCAGGACAATCCTGGAGGGTTGGCAACCCTTAAAGCACAGGGCACACTGAGGTCTATCAAATGTTTTATTTAATACTGTAAGAGCATTTATACAATGAATGCCTACGGGGTTTTTCCCCCCCCCCCCCCCCCACTTCAGAAAGTTGGTTTGTGTTCTAGGGATTGAAATGTCTTGCCTTCCTCAAAGTGTTATGACAGACTGGATGCCAGGTCTCTGTGGGATGGGACAGATCAAGCGACTTACAGCGAATTCTTTTGTTGGGTCAGCCAGATATATAACACGGGTAGAAATCCATCGGCACGGGTAGCAAGCTCCCAAAACCAAACTATCGTATTTGGTTTTGGGAGGGTGCTACCCATGGTGATGATTGGGTTTATCTGGTATGGAGTGCACACTCTTTCCTTATCGAATTCTCATCCTTGTTTTCAAATCTTTCCATGGCCTCACCCCTTCCCTATCTCTCTAACCTCCTCCAACCCTACAACCCTCCGAGATCTCTGCGTTCCTCCAGTTCTGGCCTCTTGCTTATCCCCGATTTCCTTCACTCTACCATTGGTCGTCTAGGCCCTAAGCTCTGGAATTCCCTCCCTAAACCTCTCCGCCTCTCTCTCCTCCTTTAAGATGCTCCTTAAAACCTTACCTCTTTGACCAAGCTTTTGGTCACCGGTCCTAATATCTCCTTGTGTGGCTCGGTGTCAAATTCTGTTTGATAATCGCTCCTGTGAAGCTCCTTGGGGACATTTTACTACATCAAAGGTGCTATATAAATGTAAGTTTTTGTTGTTAGGACACATCCCTCTTACCTAAGCCACTGGGCTTAAGTATAGGTTTGCAAGAGCCAATTTAGGGACCCTTAGTTGTGGTCAGGGTGGCACTGTCAGAGTTTAACCAGCGCAAAGCACTGGTAATCTTTCCGCTGCTTGCACAGCTAGGACATCCTACTCATTCAATATAGGCTTGTCGGATCATCTGGAGGTGAGTGGACAGGATCCCAGCTCCCATTGACAGGTCTACCCATCCAGATACCCATGATGTGGAGATGCCGGTGATGGACTGGGGTTGACAATTGTAAACAATTTTACAACACCAAGTTATAGTCCTACAATTTTATTTGAAATTCACAAGCTTTCGGAGGCTTCCTCCTTCCTCAGGTGAATGTTGCGGAAATGAAATCCTCGAACCCTTCGCATTTATAAATCACAGAACAATACCTGGTGATTACAGATAGTCTTTCCAACTGCCCGTTGCCAAGGCAATCACAGTGTGCAGACAGAGAGGTGTTACCTACAAGTCCACCGAATATACAAACCACCAAAAAAAAAGAGAGAGAGAGAGGCAGAAACATAGAAAAGACAGCAAATAACCCGTTATATTAAAAACAGATAACATTTGTTCGCTGGTGGGGTTACGTGTAGCGTGACATGAACCCAAGATCCCGGTTGAGGCCGTCCTCATGGGTGCGGAACTTGGCTATCAATTTCTGCTCGACGATTTTGCGTTGTCGTGTGTCTCGAAGGCCGCCTTGGAGTATGCTTACCCGAAGGTCGGTGGCTGAATGTCCTTGGCTGCTGAAGTGTTCCCCGACTGGGAGGAAACCCTCCTGTTTGGCGATTGTTGCGCGGTGTCCGTTCATCCGTTGTTGCAGCGTCTGCATGGTCCAGATATCATCCAGATACCATCATTGAGCCAGGCTGGTTGGTCAATCATCAACATTGCCTGAAGTACTGGGAAACTGCCCAGATCAAGATACTTTTAAAGTGTAGTCATTGTTGTAATGCAGGAAACACTGCAGCCAATTTGCACACAGCAAGATCCCACAAACAGCAATGAGATAATCTGTTTTTTAGTGATGTTAGTTAAGGGATAAATATTCATCAAGACACTGGGGAGAACTCCTCTGCTGTTCTTCGAGATAGTGGCCATGGGATCTTTTACATCCACCTCAGAGGGAAGACAGAGCATCTTTAACATCTCTTTCTGAAAGACAGCACCTCCAACACTGCAGCACTCCCTCAATACTGCACTGGCAGCCTTGACTTTGTATGCAAGTGCACTAGAGCAGGACTTGAACCCATGACCTTCTATCTCAGAGGCAAGAGCGCTACCCACTGCGCCATAGCGGACACAGCTGGAGAGGGGATGAGGTGAAAGCACTGCCTGTGGAACCCCTACGCCTGTTGAGGGATGAATGCCTTCAGGAGAGGAAGGAAGCCACATTGCCCAAAATACTGGCTTGGCCAGTTCGAACACAAGACTGGTGCTACTACACTGGGAGATAAGTCACTCCCAAAAGATAGTTGACAAGGCTCCAACCAGAACACAAAACACCCATCATGAGAATCCAGTTACATAAAATTACATCTAGTCTACAGCACAGAAACAGGCCATTCGGCCCAACTGGTCTATGCTGGTGTTTATGCTCCACACGAGCCTCCTCCGACCCCACCTTCATCTCACCCTATCAGCATATCCTTTTATTCCTTTCTCCCTCGCGTGTTTGTCTAGCTTCCCCTTAAATGCATGTATGCTATTCGCCTCAACCACTCACTGGCTCTGATCCTCACAGGATACGCGATCAATTGTCAATTCATGTAAAAAAAAGAGGCTGCGCAGGCTCCCAGGGTTTCTGGACTGAATGAGCAGTTTGTAAAAAGAATCACAACAGCATTAGGTTCCTCCTGTTTTTTACTCCGATACCTAATCATTAAAACAGCAGCTTCTAAGCCATTCTCGGCCTAATCCAGGCTTCTGCTAACAAAGCCTAGGGGCCCGCTTTTTTGATCAGGGTTCACTCGAGCAGCACAATCCCAGTAACCGATCACTGTGGGGGCCAGGACCTGGGCCTATAGTCAACCCACTCCTCCCCTTCTACATCAAGGCCCAATTTATTCTCCCCAGGCCTCTCATCTTCTCAGGCCTCTATGTTTGCTAATCTTTTGGTTAGAGCCACAGACTTATAAAAGAAGGAGCAGGATAATGCGGGGAATTTATTGGACACTCAGGACGATCCAGAGCTCAAAGGGATCACACTGGGTTATTCACAGAGGTGCTCACACCAGGAAAGGCGGAGTTCGGTGGATTAACTGTGGAACTTGTTCATTCAGGCCAGGACAGTGTTGCAACTTTAACTTACGGATTAACTGTTGCTCCACTAATTAACTTCTCAAACCAAGTGCGAGACAAACATTGTTCACAACATCAGTGCATTTTAGACGTCTGTTTGAAACTTTCCCTTTATATTTTTCTAGGCCCGAGGCGACTTGCGTGGAGTGCTGCACTGCCAGAGGTGCCGTCTTTCGGATAAGACGTTAAACCGAGGCCCTGTCTGCCCTCTCAGGTGGATGTAAAAGATCCCACAGCCACTATTTTGAAGAAGAGCAGAGGGAGTTCTCCCCGGTGTCCTGCCCAATATTTATCCCTCAACCAACATCACTAAAACAGATTATCTGGTCATTATCACATCGCTGTTTGTGGGATCTTGCTGTGCCCAAATTGGCTGCTGCGTTTCCTACATTACAACAGTGACTACACTTCAAATAAAGAGTACTTCATTGGCTGTAAAGCGCTGTGTGGCATCCTGAGGTCATGAAAGGCGCTATATAAATGCAAGTCTGTCTTCCAACATACATACACATATATATATACATAATCTTTTTGTTTAGTAGTTGAACCAGTAGTTAATGGGTTAACCCATAACTGACAATCACAAAGATATGTTAAAATGGGCACTCTTCCCTCTCGCTCTCTCTTTCCCTTTGGCTGTTTTTTCTGGTTTTCTCTCTCTCTCCTGTTCTCTGTTTCTCTCCTGTTTTCTCTCTCTCTTCATCCTCATTTTGTCTCCACTTCTCTTCCTCTCTCATTTTCCTTCCCTCTCTCTCTCTCACCGTCTCTCTCTCTCTCTCGCGCCCTCTTTCGCGTTCTTTCTCTCCCTCTCTCCCTCAAGAGGAAAAACAAGGCGAGGGAGCAGAGAGCAAAGCGAACTGGGGAAACGAGAAATGAGAAAGACAGGAACGTTAATATAGGGACAGAGGAGGAGGGATTAGAAAGAGCAGTATTGCCAAACAGATAAGGGGCAAGTTTGAGTTTTATGCTGCAAATGCACAAAGAATTCTGAATAAAATTGGAGAGCTAGAGGCACAATTGCTGCGGGTGGGGGCATGATATTACAAGACTGGCAGATGTGGTATAGGCTAGAGCAGGGCTGAGAGCAGAACATTCCTGGTTACAAAATAGTCAGGAGGGGTAGAACTGGAAAGGAAAGAGGGCGGCAGCATTAGAGGTTCCATTATAGAGCTAGAACGTGGGGATTGTACAGGGCGATGTGCTCACCCTCGCCCTCTCGCCCTCTCATACTCTTTCAGTCGTGCTTTCCCTTTTCACTTTTTCTTACTCTCTCACCCTCCCTCTGTCACTGTCTCTCACCATCAGTTGTGCATTCTCTCTCAGTCCGGAGAAAGGAATAGAAGGATATGCTGATAGGGTGAGATGAAGAAGGGAGGGAGGAGGCTCGTGTGGAGCATAAACACCGGGATAGACCAGTTGGGCCGAATGGCCTGTTTCTGTGCTGTAGACTCGAGGTAATTCTCTTCCAATCTGTCTGTCATGCGCTCTCACCCCATCTCCATTACACTTTCTCTCTCTCTCTCTTTATTACCACTCACCCTCTCTCTCATACACCTTCTCTTTGCCATTCTCCCTCTAAGCCTCTCTCTCTTCACACTTTCTCTCTCTGTTGTGCTCTCATTACCCCCTCTCTCTCTCTCTGCCTCTCTCTATCATGCCCTCTCTCCCTCTCTCTCTCCCTCCCTCCCTCCCTCTCTCTCTCTCTCCTCTCTCTCTCCCTCTTTCTCTCTCCCTCTCTCTCTCTCCCTCTCTCTCTCCCTCTCTGTCTCGCTCTCTATCATGCCCTCTCACCCTCTCTCTCTCCCTCTCTCTTCCCCTTCCTCTTTCTCTCTCTCTTTCTATCATGCCCTCTCACCCTCTCTCTCTCTCTCCCTCTTTCTCTCTCCCTCCCTCTTTCTCTCTCTCCCCCTCTCTCTCTCCCCCTCTCTCTCTCTCCCTCTTTCTCTCTCCCTCTCTCTCTCTCTCTGTCTCGCTCTCTATCATGCCCTCTCACCCTCTCTCTCCCTCTCTCCCTCTCTCTTCCTCTCTCTCTCTCTCTCCCCTTCCTCTCTCTCTCTCTCTTTCTATCATGCCCTCTTACCCTCTCTCTCTCTCTCCCTCTCTCTCGCTCTCTCCCTCTCTCTCTCTCCCTCTCTCTCTCTCCCCCTCCCTCTCACTCTCTTTCTATCATGCCCTCTCACCCTCTTTCTCCCCCTCTCTCCCTCTCTCTCTCTCTCGCTCTCTATCATGCCCTCTCACCCTCTCTCTCTCTCTCCCTCTCTCTCTCCCTCTCTCTCTCTCACCCTTTCTCTCGCTTCTCTCTTTGCGGCCCTTCCTCAGCTTCTGTTCTCTCTATCTATCCTGTTTTTTCTCTTTCCTTTCTTTCTCCGTGTTCCAGCAGTATTAATCCATCACAGAAAATGCAGTGACCTCTGGTGTTAACCAGTTCAAAGGGTAGAGAGAGAGAGGTCACGGAGGGACTTGTAAATGAGGATGACGGGTTTGACGCCAATGTACTAGAGAATTGGAAGCCAATGGAGGACAGGATGAATGGAGAACTTAGAATCTTACAGTAGAGAAGGAGGCCATTCAGTCCATCGTGCCTGTGCCAGCTCTTTGAAAGAGCTGCTCTTTCCCCATAGCCCTGCAATTTTTTTGTTTTCAAGTATCTTTATCCAATTCCCTTTTGAAAGTTTCTATCGAATCTGCTTCCACCGCCCTTTCAGGCAGCGCATCCCAGATCATAACAAAAAATTTCTCCTCATCTTCCCTCTGGTTCTTTTGCCAATTATCTTAAATCTGTGTCCTCTGGTTACCGACCCTCCTGCCACTGGAAACAGTTTCTCCTCATTTACCCTAACAAAACTCATCATGATTTTGAAAACCTCTATTAAATCGCCCCTTAACCTTCTCTGCTCTGAGGAGAACAATCCCAGATTCTCTAATCCCTTCACGTAACTGAAGTCTCTCACCCCTGGTACCGTTCTGCTAGGACATGGGTGGCAGAGGTTCCAGATACACTGGAATTGCTGCAGGGTGGGATTTGGGGAGGGCAGAGGTGCGGAATAGAGGCAGAAAAGGACAATTTTGTGCTCAAGTCAGTTGAAGTGGAGTTTGAGCCCACAACCATTCAGTGGACTGAGAGGCAGGAGCGCTACTCACTGAGCCACCAGAAGCAGGGTTACACTGCGGGCCAGGACTAAGTGCTGGCAGAGCTGGGGTCCGCAGCTCTTTTAAATGTCGGCTTTCCCAGTGGATCGTTTGTCACTGAGAAAGCAGCAAATCTGAAAGCCTCTTGGCCATTTCTCCTTTAACTCCGTTCGACTCCGGTAAATCCTGCCCCCTCCCCACAAGCTAGGGCTGGCCCCCGCCCCCCCCCCCCCCGCAGTTGGGTCGAGACAGTGTGGCGTCACACCCAGAGGATGAAGGTTCATTAACCCCTGGATTTCGGACGGGGGTGGAGGAGGCGGTTAACGTGGGGACCAGACGCTAGGCCTCACTTCAAGTGGACAACCTGGAATTTTGGCGCTCCCAACTTTATTCGGAATCTGTCGCAACGTCAGCCCAAAAATCGCAGGACTGCAGTCTACTCAACAGCAACTTGCATTTATATAGCGCCTTTAACGTAATAAAACGTCCCAAGGCGCTTCACGGGAGCGATCACCAGACAAAAATTTGACACCGAGCCACATGAGGAGATATTAGGACAGGTGACCAAAAGCTTGGTCAAAGAGGTAGGTTTTAAGGAGCGTCTTAAAGGGGGAGAGAGAGGCGGAGAGGTTTAGGGAGGGAATTCTCGAGCTTAGGGCCTAGACAGCTGAAGGCACTAAATATAATTACTCCTGTGAATATAAAGCTGCTTAATTGAAATTGGAGTATTATGCAACCAAAAAAACCCGCCTCCTGTATGGTTTTATTTAAATTGCTTTATTTGAACTATGGGCTAATATTTTTTTTTTCCCCGAGCAAAAACGCTTTCAAAGGAACGGTACTGGAAGGTGTATTGGAAGAATAAAGATTTGTGAAAAGGAATGTTACATTTATCTTGCTCTTTATCACATCACAAAGTGCTTCAGATTTAATGAATTACATTGAAGGGCAGTCACTGTTAGGCGGGTGAAGCAATAACAAGGATAACTTGCATTTATATAGCGCCTTTAACCGGGCAAAACGTCCCAAGGCGCTTCGCAGGAGTGTTATCAGACACAATTTGACAGTAGCCAGTTTGTACACAGCAAGATCCCGCCAAACGTCACCGCGATGAATTGACCACGTGAAGTGCCAGTACTGAGGGGGGCGCTGCGCTGTCGGAGGGGCCGTCTTTCGGATAAGACGTTAAACCGAGGCCCCGTCTGCCCTCTCAGGTGGACGTAAAAGGTCCCACGGCCACTATTTCGGAGGAGAGCCGGGGAGTTGTCCAATATTTATTCCTCAACCAACACCTAAATGCAGATTATCTGACCATTTATCTCATTGCTGCTTGTGGGATCTTGCTGTGCTCAGATTGGCTGTCGCGGTTCCTACAATACGACGGTGACCACACTTTGAAAAGTAATCCATTGGCTCGAAAGCGCTTTGGGACGTCCCGAGGTGGTGAAAGGCGCAAGTCCATTCATTTCCCTTTTCCCTCCGTGATTAACATCTCGCCAGCGAAACTGAATTGGCACAAGCGGCAGGATCGGGAGCCAGCCGTTCCTGTTCTTTTGACGGCGGGTCATTAGTTAAAGGGGAGTTGCAGCCACCCTGCTCTCAGCTGCAATCAGCCCCAGTGTCCCTGGGCTAGAGGAGGGAGGAATCAAAATCAGCCTCCCTTCGTGGATATAGAGCGACTCCCGTCGCAAAACGCACTTGTGTGACTCGCGAACGAGATGGGGATCGGGCTTGTGATGCCCTCTGTGGCCAAATAGCCGGATACTCATCGCCCACTGGCTAATTTGGCCAGGCATCAAAGGGCTAGCGATGTATGTTGGGGCCCTATCCCAGCACCTACAGAAGGAAATGGGGGTCAAACTAGTGGGGGGGTAGGGGAGTTGGAATGAAAATTGACCCTTTAGGCCTGAAGCACTTGAGTTTAAACAGCACCTCAGTCGAATGGAAATCGGAGCTTTGTCTTACTTTGGCCGTAACCTGTGAGGGACACGGGCGCTGACAGTGGAACAGGAACACAGGCCAGAAACTTGCTTGGATTAGTGTTAACATTGCTGGTCTCCTTACAGCCAGATTAGCAGTAATTATTTTTTTTTGGGAGGTCATTAACATCATGTGAGCAACCCCTGAGCTCGTCGAGAAGGCCCTGCATCTGTCCCCCGCCCCCCGGCCCCCCGGCTCGGTACCGTGGCCCCCTTTTATGTAACAGAATGCTCGGCTCAGCCGATGCCTCAGGCTCTTTTGTTCTTTGTTCCTGTGGTGCCAATCAGCCCTGCAATCGGGAGCACATGAGTGGTGTCACATGGACCTACATCTGAAGAAAGCGATTCCAGGGCTCGTGGATTTAGTGGTATTAGCTTGGCGATGTGTCCATGTCAGGGCTGATCTCTGCGTCTTTCATCAGCTGCCCACCCTTGACTGAAAGTTCTGTGGCTTTGACTGAGGGATTTAGACTGTAAGAAACGTACATACTGTAATTGATGGGAAATATGTCACATCTCACAGTGTAGCACTCTCCCCCGTCCAGGTTTAATTAGAAAACGCAGGCCTCCACTCTCTCCCACACATTTCCAATCAGGGCAGCTACTTCAATTTTTTATCTTTTGGGAGCCACACCGAAGCATCGCAGTGATAACTTACAAATCACACCCCGAGGGTTTTTACAGGAGGGAGAGGGGGGAAGAAAAGAGAGGGAAGATAAGAAAAAAGTTGGAGAAGAAAGGGAAGAGCGAGGGAAGAAGAAAGAAAGAGAAAGAGAGAAAGGTTTCACATACAATCATAGAATGATACAGCACAGAAGGAGGCCACAGAAGGAGCTCTCCAATTAGTCCCACACTCCTGCTCTTTCCCCACAGCCCTGTAATTTATTTTCCCCCTTCAAGTATTTATCCAATGAATTACTTTTAGTGCAGGGGCTGTTACGTGAGCTCGCATACTCCTGGGAGAGGCTGTCGAGTAGCCCCAGCGAAAATGTTAAGAAGGCACATGTGCATGAATGATTTTTTTTCCTGTGGTTCCTCAGTTCCTCCGTTTGATTTTCGCGGGACTGATTGCTTGGGATGGCCTGCCTCAGTGCGGCTCCCTCGCTGGTGAATTTAGGATTGATCTGTTATAACGGAGGGGGAACCATGCTGGGCTAAAACTGGAGGAGGACCATCTTCCAACCTGTCCCAGAGCAACATTTGGTTGAGAGAGGAGCGATTTGGGGGCTTGGTACTGTGGTGGGGGGGCAAACTGGAAAATGGCCAAGAGGACTCTTCTACCTGCAGCAAATGGGGCCAGACTCGATCACCTGAATGGCCTTTTCTTCTCCCTACTTATATTCTTAGTTCTAAAACCAATTACTGCAAAGCCTACAGTTAAAGCTGGCATCCTTTATAGCCTAAGGTCAAATCCTGGTAGTCAGTACTTAAATAAAAACAAAAGAGAGATTGTGCACGTCCTTCATACCAAACATACAGGCACCTCCCCAATGGCTCAGAGTTGATAAAGACAAGGTGCAACTGAGCCATCAAAATCATTCGGTCCCCCAGGTTTGAACCCCAGCCTCTCCTGGGTTGATCTGAGCCAGCTTGGTGATAGAGGCTGCATAATTGGCCCTCTATGAGTGCTGAGTAGATTTGCCAACCCTCCAGAATTGCCCTGGAGTCTCCAGGAATTAAGACGCTCCTTAAATCCTCCCTCTTTGACCGAGCTTTTGGTCACCTGTCCCAATATCTCCTTATGTGGCTCGGTGTCAAATTTTCTTTGATGATCGCTCCTGTGAAGCGCCTTGGGACGTTTTACTGCATTAAAGGTGCTGTCTGAGGCTGAACCAGACTGTTCGCAACCTTGGCGTTCTATTTGACCCTGAGGTGAGCTTCTGACCCCATATCCGCTCCATCACCAAGACCGTCTACTTCCACCTCCATAACATCGCCCGTCTCCGTGCCTGTCTCAGACTCATCTGCTGCTGAAACCCTCATCCATGCCTTTGTTACCTCTAGACTCGACTATTCCGATGTTCTCCTGACCAGCATCCCATCGTCCACTCTCCATAAACTTGAGCTCATCCAAAACTCTGCTGCCTGTATCCTAACTCGCCCCAAGTCCCATTCACCCATCACCCCTGATGCTCACTGACCTACATTGATTCCTGGTCCGGGAACACTTAGATTTTAAAATTCTTATCCTTGTGTTCAAATCCCTCCATGGCCTCGCCCCTCCCTATCTCTGTAACCTCCTCCAGCCCCTACAACCCTCCGAGGTCTCAGCGCTCCTCCAATTCTGGCCTCTTGCGCGTCTCGATTTTCATCACCCCACCATTGGCGGCCGTGCCTTCAGCTGCCTGGGCCCTAAGCTCTGGAATTCCCTCCCTAAACCTCTCCGCCTCTCTCTCCTCCTTTAAGACGCTCCTTAAAACCTACCTCTTTGACCAAGCTTTTGGTCACCGGTCCTAACATCTCCTTATGTGGCTCGGTGTCAAATTTTGTTTGAAAATCACTCCTGTGAAGCGCCTTGGGACGTTTTACTACGTTAAAGGCGCTATATAAATGCAAGTTGCTGTCGTTGTTAAATAAATGCAAATTTTTGTTAAAGATTAATCTCCAGGACACTGTGCAAGTAATCTGAGAGAAAAATCATAGGAGCAGTAAAAAAAAAACTTGTTTGTGTTTCTTCATTTTCTTTGAACACTTTTAGTTACAAAAATATTGGAGATGGGAAAGAAAGGCTGTTTGACCGGGCGGGGCAGTAGGAGACCAGAGGTCATGTGATGAAATCTCTAGGAATATGTCCGACCAGAGTTGGCAAAGCTCGTACTGAGCCCTAGCTGAACACAGCACAGAGCGGGGATTAAACCTGGGATCTTCCTGGCTTTTGTCTTGGGGTGTGGGGGGTATTTTTATGAGGAACACCTCAGGATAAGTTGGGTTTAATTGAGGTAATTAGGTAATAGGTATATCAGACTTGATGCCATTCTGCCATAAAGGCTAATTAACCCTCTGATTAGTGAACGCTTCTGGGTTTCTTCTGCCTGTTTGCACTTTAATTAGTGTGAAACAAATACTAATTTGAACAATAAAAGTAGCACTTGCTAAGCAGATTGGGGTCTGGTGGTCACTGGAAATGGCCCGTTCGATGGACAAAGCCCCCAGCAACCTTGCATAAACTGGCCCACCTCCTCGATTAGCCCAAGGCGTTAAGTGGCCTCTCAGCCACTACAGGTTGAGATCTTCAATCATTGCCATTCTTCGATTATGGAAGAGCTTTCACCTCTGGCGAAATGCTTCACTGTGTCTTGTCCTCAATGGTCTCCGCAGTCAATCAACATCTGGAGCAGGCATTTCAAGTCCAATAGGACAAGAGGGCGCTGGTTCCAATTGGTGAGAGGCGAATTCAAGACTGATTTCAGGACGTTCTTCATACGAAGGGCAATCAGCATTTGGAACGGACCCCTGGGTCGAGCAATGGAGACAAAACACCTGAAATCATTTAAGAAATGGCCATGGGGCTTTGATGGTGGACTGTAGGGTCTGTCCTGATGCAGGAGATAAGAATGGGCCAAATGGACTTCCTCAACAGTAGCTCTTACTCTACAATCAAAGGAAGAAAGAGTTTGCTTTGATATAAATGTTTAGTACAGTCTCACCATGTCCAAGGTGCTTCACACTGGCACTTTTACATTGGACCTTGTTCAGTGGGGACAGTCGGGGAGCAACATTAGTGTTTGGGCTCCCCGCGTTTACATTGCTAAACCTCCCTCGACCCCATATCAGTATAGTCCAACCATCTCCTGGGTCTATGCTGCCACTGGGATAAAGGATCCAGTTACAACAGTGACTACACTTCAAACAAGTACTTCATTGGCTGTAAAGCGCTTTGGGACGTCCTGAGGTTGTCAAAGGCACTATATCAATGCAAGTCCTTCTATCTTTCTCTCTCTTTTTCTCTCTTTCTGTTTTTTTCCTCTCTATCTTTTCTCTTTCTCTCTTTCTTTCTCTCTCTTTTTCTCTCTTTCTGTTTTTTTCCTCTCTATCTTTTCTCTTTCTCTCTTTCTTTCTCTCTCTTTTTCTCTCTTTCTGTTTTTTTCCTCTCTATCTTTTCTCTTTCTCTCTTTCTTTCTCTCTCTTTTTCTCTCTTTCTGTTTTTTTTCCTCTCTATCTTTTCTCTTTCTCTCTTTCTTTCTCGCTCTCTTTTTTCTCTCTTTCTGTTTCTTTCCTCTCTATCTTCTCTTTCTCTCTCTTCCTTTTTTTCTCTCTTTCTGTCTCTTTCCTCTCTATCTTTTCTCTTTCTTTTCTCTCTTTATTCTCTCTTTCTGTTTCTCTCTTTCTTTCTCTCTCTTTTTCTCTTTATCTTTTCTCTTTCTTTTCTCTCTTTCTCTCTTTCTGTTTCTTTCCTCTCTTTCTATCTTTTCTCTCTTTCTTTCTTTCCTTCCTTCATCACTTGGGTAGTAAACTGATGGAGGGGACACCACTTTGCCAGGACCCCTACAACAGTAGAACCTGTCGGAGACCAATTAACAGAGGGAGAGCCACGTGCCTGCGGTCAGCTACACTCCTGTAGTGTAAAGGGACGCAGAGAGTTTGTTATGCAGCGTACTGGTCTCCCCTCAGTCACAGCCATCAACTTACTGCGGAACTTCACTGAGTTTATGGAGATTAGAGCCAAAGAATGTTAAAATCGGGCAGCGGAGGAAAAGCAGTTGATTGCATATTTACTGCAAGCAAATAACACAGCCGGAGAGCAGCGCATGGCCTGAAGGCCTTGACCAACACAAAGGGCCTAGAGGGAAGGCTTTATTTACTGATCACTTTGACTATTGGGCCTTCCTCTGGCTAATTAAAAGGCTCGGGTGGGTGGAATAACAACTCCTTCAAACCGATCACGACAAAAAGGAGAGTGGTGGCCTCTTAATGAAGCCAATATGGAAGCAATTAGCATTCGTAATGCGAGGACACTGCCTCAGTTAGCACCTCAATAGGCCTCATCAATAGACAAGATTAATGAGTCGAATACTTCGCAAAGATACTGGGAGCAGAACAGAATAGTGTTTCTCTATTAGTATCCCCTCCCCCACCCCACACCCTCCCCCCACACCCCTCCCCCTTCCCCCACCCCACACCCTCCCCCCACACCCCTCCCCCGACTCCACCCCACCCCCCCTGGAAGATACTCTTTCACTGCAGAGCTATCTTCGTCAGCCCTCCTGTGCCTCCTCCCTTCGCTCCACCATTGGCGGCCGTGGCTTCAGCTGCCTAGGCCCTAAGCTCTGGAATTCCCTCCTTAAATCTCTCCACCTCGCTCTCTCCTCCTTTAAGACGCTCCTTAAAAACTACCTCTTTGACCACCTTGTCCTAATCGTCTCCTCATGTGGCTCGGTGTCAATTTTTGACTGATTACGACCCTGTGAAGCGCCTTGGGACGTTTTACTATGTTAAAGGCGCTATATAAATGCAAGTTGTTGTTGTTGTACCCCCCCCCCCCCCCACAATCATTTACGTGTGAGCCTTGATGGTGAGTGTTGGGAGGTTAGATGATTGTGGAGGACATCGCACCTGAGCCCGAGCCAATGCTCACCTAGGCACGTAAGGGGTCCAACCCGTGTTTCAGGCGGCCACCAGGGACGCAGGATGTTGGTCCCCTAATTCGGGCCTTGTGTCTGTTTCTCCACCCATAAAACGGGCGAAACAAGGTCCAATTTCTAACCCAGAGGAATTCCCTCCAGACCGTCTGGTCATGCATTTTCAAGCATCTTTAACATTGAAGGATGCCATTGGTGGCACTCTTTAACGCTAGAGATGGGGAGGTGTGGGCTTGGCTCTGCCCACTGTGGCATTTGACTTCCACCCCAGCTGAGATCAGCCCATTGAGCACAGGCCAACGATCGAACCTCGGGCCTACCTGGTCCATACAGCTCAGATGACACCAAGTGGTGGATTTACCTACCAACCCATTAGGAGAAGCTAGTGGTTGTGTACTAGCTGTGGCTCAGCGGGTAGCACTCTCGACTCTGAGTCAGAAGGTTCTAGGGTCAAATTCCCACTCCAGAGACTTAAGTACAAAATTTAGGCGAGTGCTGCACTGCCAGAGGTGCTGTCCCTTGGGATGAAATGTTAAACCGAGGCCCTGTCTGCCCTCTCAGGTGAATGTAAAAGATCCCACAACGCTATTTTGAAGAAGAGAAGGGGAGTTCTGCCTGGTGTCCTGGCCAGTATTTATCCCTCAACCAACATCACTGAAAAAAAAGCAGATTATCTGGCCATTATCACATCGCTGTTTGTGGGATCTTGCTGTGCGCAAATTGGCTGCCGCGTTTCCTACATTACAACAGAGACTACACTTCAAAAGTACTTCATTGGCTGTAAAGCGCTTTGGAAACGTCCTGAGGTGGTGAAAGGCGCTATAGAAAAGCAAGTTCTTTCTTTACGTTGTATTTTACGTCTTCCCTCGAGTGCTCATGCTCGCTGAAGGAGAGGTTGCCAAACGACGGTTGTTGCCGTGGGTGATGTCCTGTCGGAGCCGGCGATGTGGGGGTGTACGTCTGTAGTTTGCCTCTTCCGGCTCCCTCTTCTCGTCGCACCTCGGGGTTGGGGCCAACTGTTTGCAAAAACAAACCCTTTTGCCGCAGAGAGCACATGCCGCGTCCTTTATGACATCTCCTTAATTAACTGATGTCAACGGTCGTTGCTGTGTTGGCAGGTTTGTTTTGAGTGATATGGGATTACACAGTTAAAGCTTTGCTCACAGCACGGATTAGGCAAGATGGTTAGCTGCACTGAAAGTAGAACACAGCGATCCACTTGAAATCCCATTCTACTCCCATGTTGCAGTGGCATTCTGGTTATTTTTAACCGCACATCAAAGCCTCAATGGACACATACCTCTGTCTGTTGTTGGTACTGAGCTATACAAGGCCATCAAGGTCCCAAGTTCGATTCCTGGTCTGTGCTGATTCCAGCTCTTAGGAGCCAGTAAGGACTACAATTAGTACCTACAGCACCAAGTCAGAAAATTCACTTTTAGCTTCCAGTCTTAATCGCTATCCAGTGGGGAATGGATCGGGGGATAGAAGAATTGATATCTCCCCATTATTGAATAGAAAGAGAAGGAAGATATGCATTTATATAGCGCCTTTCACGACCTCAGGATGTCCCAAAGCACTTTACAGGCCAGAAGATCCCAGGTTTGATCCCCACTATATACTGAATCAGACGATCTCAGTTAGGGGCACTTCTTTTGGATAAGACGATAAACTGAGGCCCGGTCTACCCTTACAGGTGGACGTAAAAAGTTCCCACGGCCACTATTTCGAAGAAGAGCACGGGAGTTCTCCCCCCAGTAATAATATTTATCCCTCAACCAGCATCACTAAAGCAGATTATCTGGTCATTACCACATCGCTGTTTGTGGGATCTTGCTGTGCGCAAATTGGCTTCCGAGTTTCCTACGTTACAACAGGGACTACACTTCAAAAAGTATTTTATTGGCTATAAAGTGCTTTGGGATGTCTTGAGGTTGTGAAAGGCGCTATATAAATGCAAGTCTTTTCTTTTTCAGCTCTGGTCTCTCAATATCTGCCTGGTTTGTGTGAAGTACAAGAGGTTTGATGAGCGTATAACCAGATCATATTAAAAATTATGGATCAACTGTAATCCAGGCACGTTTGTAATGTAGATGCTGGGGTTTCTTGCAAAGATTTATAGAGGCTGGTAAACATAGAGCTGTCAAATCTAACAACAGGAACATGCTGGATAATACGGTTTATGGGGAAAAAAATCAGAGTCTGTCACCGGCTAAGCCATGTTAATGCTGTTAGCTTTTCTTTTTTTGTATTTCTTGGCCTCTCAGCTGCTCAAACCGCCCGCAGCAACGGGCTAAATTGCGTGTGAAATCCCCGGCTGTGTGTTTTTTGATCTTTGTAATGTGCAATTTGGTGAATCACTTTTCATTCCTCCCTGATCAAGCCTGACAGCGCAGGCCGGGCCTATGGCAAGGATTGGCACTCGAGACCAGAGGCCTACCTCCCGCCCATAGCAACCGTCTCCCCTACCCAGTATGACACTACAACTGCCTGCCACTTATGCTGATAGACAGAGTTAAAAGGTTAAATAGAAGGATTTAAAAAAGATCTAAAGTTATGCAACACTTCCTGTAGCTTAAATTACCATCACGGCCCCTTGATGCAATATTTCAGGCATTCAGCCTTCAAGCTGCGTGAATTTTTCCTTCAAATAATTTTCAATGAGAGAGAACAACTTATGTTTCTGTAGCGCCGCTTGTGTACAGACAGGCATCCCCGGGGTTGCCAACTCTGGTTGGAGGTCTTCCTGGAGGTTTCATCACAAGTCCTCTCACCTCCAAAGGCCCCGCTCAGTCAAATAGCCTTTTTCCCTTGTCCAATATTTTTACAACTAATAAACAAAAGTGTGCAAAGAAAATTTTTAAAAAGCCCACAATTTTTTATAATGACCCAGGATTTTTCTCCTGGGTTTGCTCGCAGCAGTTTCCAGGAGATTAATTGTTAATTCCTGGAGACTCCAGGACAATCCTGGAGGTTTGGCAACCCCACTGAGCACTTTACGGGGCAGAGGACAAAAATGGAAACCAAGGGAGGGCAGAAAAATTTGGAGGATGGGTTAAAAGCATGTTAAAGGGAAGAGTTTTTAGGAGACTTTTGAAAGCAAGGGTGATGAGGCAGAGGTACTGCATTTATATAGCGCCTTTAACATAGTAGAAACATCCCAAGGAGCGATTATGATTCAAAATTTGACACCGAGCCACATAAGGAGATATTAGGACAGGTGAACAAAAGCTTGGTCAGAGAGGTAGGTTTTAAGGAGCGTCTTAAAGGAGGAGAGAGAGGCGGAGAGCCGAGTACAACTCGATCGGCAAGCCTTCGCTTCCGGGAGTTCTACTCCTCTTGGCACAATGTCCTGAGGCTCCAAACCATTCAATTTTTGTTCTTTTTAAGAGGCTTACAAAAGATGAGACTCCACCTTTAAGTGGAACTTGGAACTTAGCCTTGCCAGGACTGCTGTTAGTTGGAGGAGCCTATACTCCCTGAGAGACACTATTTTAGGTATCAGCAGTGGCTCAGTCCGTAGCCCTCTTACCCCTGAGTCAGAAGGTGATGGGTTCAAGTCTCACCTCCAGAGACTTGAGCCCATAATCTAGGCTGATACTCCCAGATACCATTTCCCATACGATCCTAGTACTGAGGGAGTGCTGCAGCATCGGAGGTCCCATCTATCAGACGAGACGTTAAACCGAGGCCCCGTCTGCCTTCTCAGACGGATGTAAAAGATCCCGCGGCCACTATTTCGAAGAAGAGCGGGGGGAGTACTCCCCGGTGACCTGGCCAACATTTATCCCTCAACCAACATCTAAAACAGATTATCCGATCTTTTATTTTATTGCTGTTTGTGGGACCTTGCTGTGCACAAATTGGCTGCCGCGTTTCCTATATTACAGGACTGTCTAATCTCTCCTTTTTCTGGCTTAACGTTAGTTTTCCGCATGCCTCTGTCAAGCGTCTGGGGATGTTTTCTCTAAGTTAAAGGCACTATATAAAAGCAAATTGTTGTTGTATGTTCGTACCCCAGAATGAACCAGAGCTGTCGGGGAGAAGGGAAGAAAATTGGGAGGAATTCCTTTCTTAAAAAAAAAACGAGATCTACAAAAAAAAGGTCTTAGAATCCGGAGTATTTTACGCCATTTAAAACTGCTTTTCCATTGGCCCTTGGATGGCCAATGGAAGATCATTGTAGAGATACAATGATTCCTAACACACTTGTTCTAACATACCGAGCAGAAAACCCGATGTAAACCTGTTCATTTAATCTGTTTCCAGATGTGGGTGACACTGGCCAGGTCACATTTACCACCCTTATCCCTTCTTGCCCAGAGAAGGTGATGGTGGACTTTCTGCGTAAACAGCTGGCGATGGTGTTCCCGCGTTGTTATTTATAACTAATGTGGGCTGTCAGGCCCTTTCAGAGGGCGTTAAGCATCAGTTTGAGAATTTGAAACCAGTTTTTTAAAAAAGTCTGGATTATAAAGAGCTGGTATCAGTGACAATGAGGCATCCGATTGTCATTAAAAACCCAACTGGTTCACCAATTGTCCTTTGGGAAAGTACACCTGCCGTCCTTACCCGCTCTGGGCCTACATGTGACTCCAGTCCCACCTCGATGTGGTTGACTCTTAACTGCTCTCTGAAGTGGCCTAGCGAGCCATGCTTAGTTGTACCAAACAGATGGTCCACCACCCAGCGCAACTGGGCAATAAAACGCCGACCCTGCCCTGAGAAGGAATACAACAACAACTTGCATTTATATAGCGCCTTTAACATAGTAATATTTCCCAAGGTGCTTCACAGGAGCTATTTTCAAACAAAGTTTGACACTGAGCCACATAAGGAGATATTAGGGACAGGTGACTAAAAGCCTGGTCAAAGAAGTAGGTTTTAAGGAGCATCTTAAAGGAGGAGTGGGAGACGCAGAGGTTTAGGGAGGGAATTCCAGAGGTTAGGGCCGAGGCAGCTGAAGGCACGGCCGCCAAATGGTGGAGCGATTAAAATCGAAGATAGGCAAAAGGCAAGAGTTGGAGGAGCGCAGAGATCTCGGAGGGTTGTAGGGCTGGAGGAGGTTACAGAGATAGGGAGGGGGGCGAGGCCACGGAGGGATTTGAAAACAAGGATGAGAATTTTAAAATCGAGGTGTTCCCGGACCGGGAGCCAATGTCGGTCAGCGAGTACAGGGGGGCAATGGATGAACAGGACTTGGTGGGAGTTAAGATACGGGCGGAAGAGTTTTGGATGAGCTCAAATTTATGGAGGGTGGAAGATGGGAGGCCGGCCAGGAGAGTATTGGAATAGTCCAGTCTGGAGGTAACAAAGGCATGGATGAGGGTTTCAGCGGCAGATGGGCTGAGGCAGGGGGCGGAGACGGGCGATGTTACGGAGGTGGAAGTAGGCGGTCTCGGTGATGGAGCGGATATGTGGTCAGAAGCTCAGGCGGCTGAGATGGGTAACTCCGCCCAATTCTTGCGTTGAGAGCTGGTTGAAATATCTGCCAACCTTGCCAGTTGGCATGGCGACACCAAAACCCAACGGCACATTCTGGGTGGCAATGCTGACCGTTCCAGATAACGTTTCTGTCTTGTCTTTCAGACGAAAGATTAAGATGTTTGGCCCGAGCGCCTCGAATTTTTCTCTTAAAGCAGTGTTTGCCAGCCGACAACTACAACACAGGAGAATGGACTGACCAGAGTGAAACACTGCCCGATACGGCTCTCTGCGAGCTTTGTCCTCCCTGAGCTGTATCTGTAAATCCTATTTACACAAACAAAAGCAAGTGCAGCATGGAGAGGAGGCCGAGCGGAGAGAATTCACCCTGCTCCTCTTTCAAGTTAAATTTCTTCAATAGGGTCACGGTTCTCCTAATCCCTGCCTCTGGCCACTGACAATTAGCCATACCACAAACCCCCACACTACCCACCCCCCCAACCCCCTCAAACTCCCATCCTCCCCCCCCCTCCTCCTCCTCAAACAACAAGCAAATGGCTAATGAAAAGAAAGAAAGAGCCTTTCAAGAAAGGATGAAAGTTAAAACTACTAATTAATACTTGCTGCCTGTATTCAGGAGTAAAAGGAGCTTTAATTACATAACTGAGGCTCCAGTCCTATCAGGTTATTCCTGTTCTATTTCAGCATGAAAGGAAAAAAAGGGCAGTTAATTTTCTTCTGCCTGGGTGAATTTATAGAGTGTATTTCAAACGCTTAAGAATATATCAAGGCATGTAGAGTCATTTAATCAACGTGTTGTTTGATCAAATAATTAGGCGGTATAAAAAGATCCTTCAGTCTTCAACTTGGCCCAGTCTTCAGTATGAACCTGCCTCTCAATAACAAACATTTCACCATGTAGGCCTTTGATTGAAGGTGTTTGCTGGGAAATAATTAGCCTAGGAATTCGTGAGGGCCAATTTTTTTGGCCGCTGTGCGTCGAGGCAGTGAAGGTAAATGATGTTCTCAGGGGGCAGGGAAGGGGAACGTTCGGTGGTGGGGGAGAGGGGGGCGGAGACGGATTGGAGATCGGGGATTCTGCAGGTCAGGGCCGGGATGGTCGGAGAGGGGGGGGTCTCTGAGAGGCTGCGATCAGGAGGAGGGGGTTTAATGTGGGGTCGGGATGAGTACTCCTGCCATTTTGGGGACTTAGAGGGTGACATCGCGCCTGAAAAAAAACGGGTGCTACGCAGCCCAATTTCTAAACCATGGAGCTTACAAATGCAGTGAAGTTTGAAGGTCGTCCATTCTTGGTTTCCAAAGAGTCCTGTCTCTCTGCTGGCTGGAGAGGCATCGTGTGAAACGAGTTTGGGCAGTCTCAAGCCAGTTTCTCGTAGGCATAAACCTACAGCTCAGAATTGGCCCAAATTGTCACTAAGATGGAGAACTGTCACCTTGCCAAAGTCTGATTTATCTCAACTCTTCTTGTCTTTTCAACCTTGGTGGTGTTGGACCCTACGAATCATGCCCTTCACCTAAGTTTCTCAACATGAAATAAAATACAATGTACGCAAACTCGTAAAATCTGTCAGTCTCACAAAGCAAATCTCAGTGATTGGAGGTAATGGTTTTTAGTTTGATAAGGAGGGCTTGGTCAGTCTCGAGGTCTCTGAGTGCTCTCCCTCACCCCCAATTGCCCCGTGATCTCTCCTGTGGGTGCTGAATCTCGCTGGGGTATGGTATCACGGACACTGTCCCATGTCCCTAAATCTCACCCTGAGGATAAAATCTTGCCGCTGGTATTTGTCTGCCTCATGATATAAAGAAGAAAGAATTTGCATTAATACCAGCGTTTGTCTCTTCCTCAGGACATCCCAAAGTTCTTCACAGCCAATGAATTACTCTTTAAGTGCAGCCAATAGTTGTTTTGTAGGCAAACACGGCAGCTAATTTGTGCACAGCAAGATCCCACGAAGAACAAAAGAGATAAATGACCCAGTTCATCTATTTTTGATGGTGTTGGTCGAGGGAGGAATATTGGCCAGGACACCGGGGAGGACTCCCTGCTCCTCTTCAAAAATGCCATGGGATCTTTTAGGTTCACCTCAGCGGATAGATTGGCTCAGTGGGTATCATGCTCACCTCTGAGTCAGAAGGTTGTGTCTTCAAATCCCCCTCCAGAGACTTGAGCACATAATCGAGGATGACACTCCAGCGCAGTATTGAGGGAGTGGTGCCTTTCGGATGAGACGTTAAACTGAGGCCTCATCTGCCCTCTTAGGTGGACATAGAAGATCCCACCGCCACTATTTCAAAGAAGAGCAGGGGAGTTCTCCCCAGTGTCCTGGGCCAATATTTATCCCTCAACCAACATCACTAAAAGACAGATTATCTCATTGCTGTTTGTGGGATCTTGCTGTGCGCAAATTGGCTGCCACGTTTCCTACATTACTACACTTCAAAAGTGCTTCATTGGCTGAAAAGCGCCTTGGGATGCCCTGAGGTCATGAAAGGCGCTATAGAAATGAAAGTTCTTTCTTTCTTTCCTCAGTGATCTTTGTCAGCTTCAAATCTGACCCAAAATGTATTTATCGAGCCTCTGAACAGATGCCTTGGCACATAATAAATGAATGGCCTAAGTAGTGACGCGGAAGAAGCTACAATGCAAGTAAGGCAACTGTTAGACTGTTTAGGGACTAATCTTTTGTAAGACATACACCAGTTGTACAGTAGTAATAAGACAGTCTCAGGTTCCTGTCAATATAAGTTCTTGACAGGGCTGCTCTCAAATTTACCCTTGTCATGTTGAGTTTGACATGTGTTGTTCTGTCAAGTTAACAAAAGCTCTGATGTGCACCTGGATCTGGAACGTACCTGATCAGAGGGTGCTTGATGCTATCAGTCCGTTGACAAGCAGCAATGTTCCATTTTCAAAACAGTGACAAGCGCACACATAAACACACATTTAAAAACCCATGTGATTTTAACCCTGGTGGAAATTGGACACTTTCATCCCATTCACCAACCAGGAGTTAAAGCTGAGACTGCACCATACGTCCAAGTGTCAATAGGGACTTGGCCTTCCTATTAAAGAATCAAAGGTTTCCAAACTAGGAAGACTCCCAATCTAATAAAAATAAAGATTGGACTTTCTTGATGGGTAATTCACAGCCAGGTGTGTTGGGGGGACTGAATCATACAGACCAGAGAGGTCCTCAAGCTTAATTCAGGGATCTGTGTTCAATCTGTAGATCTCGGCTGGGGCTGCAGTAGGGGAGCTGACGCACAGAGAATATATCAGGCTACATAGAATGTACAGCACAGAAACAGGCCATTCGGCCCATCAGGTCCATGCTGGTGTTTATGCTCCACACGAGATTCCTCCCCCTCCCAGACTAATAGTTACAAGTTTGGGTCTTGCCTTAGATATTCTTCGGGATGCAAAGGTGCCAGTCACCCCTGTCAGCAGCCTGAGTGTCTTATATTGAAGGGTGTACCCATACTGCCCAATATCTAACTGGACAATAGCGTAACCCAGGGATGTAAGAATAATATCCCCTTTGTGATATGAACTGGACGTGCAGCACTCTGATCTCCTCGAAGGTAGACGGAGAAAGAAAGAAGGAATTTGCATTTATATAGCGCCTCTCAGGACATCCCAAAGCACTTTACAGCCAATGAAGTACTTTTGAGGTGCAGTCACTGTTGTAATGTAAGGAACGCAACAGCTAATTTGCGCACAGCAAGATCCCGCAAACAGCAATGTGGTAACGACCAGATAATCTGTTTTTAGTGATGTTGGTTGAGGGATAAATATTGGCCCAGGACACCGGGGAGAGCTCCCACTGCTCCTCTTCAGAATAATGCCATGGGATCCCAAACATCCACCAGAGAGGGCAGACGGGGCCTCGGTTTAATGACTCATCTGAAAGACGGCACCTCCGACAGTGCAGCACCTCCTCAGTACTGCACTGGAGTGTCAGCCTAGACTTTGTGCTCAAGTCTCTAGAACGGCCCACGACCTTCCGACTCGGAGGTGAGAGTATTACCCATGAGCCACGGCTGACATGACGCTTGGTACGATGAGGCCAGATTCAAATCGTTAAGCTGCTTTAGTTCACAACACCAAGTTATGATCAGATCCACATAGTTCAATCAGTGCAACTTTTCTCTACGTAATAATACAAAATAATGAACACACCATACATCCCCACATTAGTGGGTCATCATGCTTGACTTAAACCGATTAGCATGCAATTGCTGTCCTGCATTCTAACCTTCTCAGTCTGGTGAAAGATTGTTCTCGAAGCTTTCTGTTTGAGAACCTGACTGCCGCTCAGTGAGTGTTTCTGTTGTTACCTCCCTTAGTTCACAATCCAGGGAGGGCCTACCCAGAAAAGCTCTGCCAAGCACTTGGGACCAGGTACATCCCAACACAATTGATTTGAGGTGTTTATTAATTACCAAGACAGGCTAATGAATCGCTTATAGTTTTTGCAGAAGCATCCTCAACGCCTAGCCCATTGGCATCCTAACCGCCTTTCATCTCCGTGGTTAGTTTTTAAGTGTGTGCGAATACACTTTGCTTTAAAAACTCAACATTCAAGTGTGCCTCTTTTCCAAATGCTCTCTGTGGAAAAAACGGTGAATAATCCTGAAACGTGACCGATTTTTCCAGAAGAGATTACAAAGCTACAGACTCAACTGAATTCAGATATCATCATAAACTATAAGAGAGCTTGAAGCTGACGTAATTTGGAGGGTGTCAGGAGGAACTGCAAGGTGGGGCCACCACCAGGAGGAGACAATGTTGGTGGCACAGTTAACAAAATCACCATAAACGTATTCTTGAAATCATGCAAGGCTATCATTGTGCTAGCTTGGCCTTGTTTTGGGTTCAAATCTCATACCAACAACAACACCTTGCATTTATATAGTGCCTATTAACGTAGTAAAACATCCCAAGGTGCTTCACAGGAGAGATTATCCAACAAAATTTGAGAACGAGCCACATAAAGAGATATTAAGACAGGCGACCAAAAGCTTGATCAAAGAGGTAGGTTTTAAGGAGCGTCTTAAAGGAGGAGAGAGAGGCGGAGAGGTTTAGGGAGGGGATTCCAGGGTTTAGGACCGTGACAGCTGAAGGCACGGCCGCCAACGGTGGGGGCGAAGGAAGTGGGGGATGCGCAAGAGGCCAGAAATGGAGGAGCGCAGAGGTCTCGGAGGGTTGGAGGGCTGGAGGAGGCTCCAGAGATAAGGAGGTGGGGGGCGAGGCCATGGAGGGATTTGAACACAACAGTGCTGTAGTGAGGAAGTCCAGCCTTGTTGAAGGAGCCATTCTTTTGATGGCATTTTAAAGCAAGATCTCTTCTGGGGGTTCTGGTGGATATTAAAAATCCCATGGTGATATTTGCAGATCAGGGAATTGTCTGACCAGAAGATCTCCCTCAATTAAAACAGATGAAATAATTATTCATCTTCTTGCTGTTTGAGATATGTGGCTGGTACAGATTGGCTGCCACGTTTACTGATTGTCACATTCTAAAACTAATTCAATTTGGGAAGCATTTTGACATGATACAAATGCAAGTATTACGATTATTATTTAATTATGTTTATAATACATCCAGCAGAGCTGATGGGGGTCAATTTTATTAATGTCAGGTTAATTTCTTAGCCGGCGTGACAGATGGTGACAGCAAATAACATCCACACTGATAAATCAGCGACTGTAACACGGCCAATGGAAGCTTACTGAGCAATAATTGGCAGCCGATTAGCAGGAGGAAAAATATTGTCTGTGTATTTTATGTCACTAGCTTACGTCCCGTGGAGTTGCTCATTGGGAATCTGTCTGGAGCACTGTTGAAATAGAAGAAAGAAAGACTTGCATTTATATAGCACCTTTCATGACCTCAAGACATCCCAAAGCGCTTTACAGCCAATGAAGTATTTTTGAAGCGTAGTCATTGTCATGTGGCCAATTTGTGCACAGCAAGCTCCCACAAACAGCCATGTGATAATGATCAGATAATCTGTTTTAGTGATGTTGGTTGAGGGATAAATATTGATCAGGACACCAGGGAGAACTCCCCTGCTCTTCTTTGAAATAGTGGCCATGGGATCTTTTACATCCCCCTGAGAGGGCAGATGGGGCCTCGGTTTAACATCTCATCCGTAAGACGGCACCACCGACAGTGCAGCACTCCCCTCAGTACTGCACTGGGATTACATACATGAACCCACAACCTTCTGACTCAGAGATGAGAGTGCTACCCACTCAGCCATGGCTGACACGCTAAGACAGACCTGTGTTTAACCGATGAGCTGGTCCCCGTGAAAAGGTGGTATAAATAAGGCACACCCTGAGGTCAACCAGAGGGTAATTGTTAAGGGAAGTTTTGTAGGTTGGCGGCTGCTTGTAAATTCCCCAACTTTTGCCAAAGAAGAGAAGCCAGACTTCGAGTGGTTTAGTGGGTGAATATACCTTGCAGTGTGCTACAGAGCCACATAGGCTAGGAAGCCTAACGCTAAGGTCTGGTCCCCTGGGAACTCAGTTATATGATCTCAACCAGTACAGCAATTGGGGCAAACCATATAAGTTCAATTGGTCTCCATGCCTCTGAGCTAGAGAGTAGAAACATATCCTGGTCACTATCCAGTGGCCTCCGCTGAGCAGTTGTGTATGGCCAATGAGTAAGGATGGCACTGGGCTCAGCCACGATGTTATTTATGGTTAAACAGCCTACAGACATTCACTGTCCAGGCTCACAACAACAACTACTTGCATTTATATAGCGCCTTTAACATAGTAAAACGTCCTAAGGTGCTTCACAGGAGCGATTATCAAACAAAATTTGACACCGAGCCACATAAGGAGATATTAGGACAGGTGTGGTCAAAGAGGTAGGTTTTAAGGAGGGGGTCTTATAAGAGGAGAGAGCGATAGAGAGGCGTAGAGGTTTAGGGAGGGAATTCCAGAGCTTACGGCCTAGGCAGCTGAAGGCACGGCTGCCGATTGTGGAGTGATGAAAATCGGGGACGCGCAAGAGACCAGAATTAGAGGAGCGCAGAGATCTCGGAGGGTTGTAGGGCTGGAGGAGGTTACAGAGATAGGGAGGGGTGAGGCCATGGAGGGATCTGAACACAGGGATGAGAACTTTAAAATCGAGGCGTTGCTGGACCGGAAGTCAATGTAGGTCAGCGAGCACAGGGGGTGATGGGTGAACGGGACTCGGTGCGAGTTAGGATATGGGCAGGAGGGTTTTGGATGAGCTGAAGTTTACGGAGGGTGGAAGATGGGAGGCCGGCCAGGAGAGCATTGGAATAGTCGAGTCTGGAGGTAACTAAAGCATCAATTAGGGTTTCAGCAGCGGATGAAAGACTGGCCATTTGGGTGAGATATGAGGGGTTTGCCAGTATCTTTGGAGCCTGCAGCAATGGTAAGGGGAGAGAGCAGAGCAGTGGGACTAGTGGGATTGCTCTAGCAAAGAGCCAGCACAGGCACGATGGGCCGAATGGGCTCCTCCTGAGCTGTACACTTCTGTAGAGCCTTCGGAAGGGGAGGGGGAGAAAAACGGAGTAAAAAAATGTTAAACTCCCACCTCAACTATGGGAATAATGTTACTGAACACAGGTCATCAAAACACTCTCACTTTGATACCCGATGAGTAACTTAAACTAACAAATCACCGCACTGCCTGCGTCCCGGTCTTGGACAGGTGTTGAGGGGGGGATTAGTGATGCACTCAGCTCATCCTCACACAGGATGCAAATACTTGTGCTTTGTTCAGCACATAAACTGACAACCTCAGCAGATTCTGTGCCCCTGAACCAGGCCATTAGCAATGATCCCTCACTTGCAGAGCAAGGAGACGGGGTCACCACTGCCAGTTTGATGCCTGAGAATGAAGCAGATGATGTTTATAGATACTGTCTAATAACCCCCACCCATACCAACGCTGTACCACAGCTAAACAAAATATAAAGGCAGACTTCACTTGTGAGCGACAGTCTGTACCGTGTTAGGATCTGACATTCCCCTCTCCATACTGATTATTTTTGACCTTGTTTTCTCCCCTCCAGCCCTGAAGGTGCTGACTCATGTCACACTGGAACTGGAGGAGGCCATTCAGCCCCTCGTTCCTGTTCCATCATTCAATTAGATTGTGGCTGATCTGTACCACAACTCCATTTGCTCCATATCCCTCGATACCCTCGCCCAACAAAAATCTACCGATCTCAGTCTTGGAAGCTCCAATCGACCCCCAGCATCCTCAGCCTTTTTGGGGGAGGGAGTTCCAGATTTCCACTCCCCTTTGTGTGAAAATGTGTCCTGGTTTCACTCCTGGATGGCCCAGCTCTAAATTTTGAGATTATCTCCTCCAGGACAAGGGGGCACAATCTTAAAATTCGAGCGAGGCCGTACATGGGGTGAAATCAGGAAGCAATTTTCCACACACAGGGTAGAGGAAATTTGGAACTCTCTCCCTGAAAAGGCTGTGGATGCTGAGGGACAACTGGAGCTTTCAAGACTGAGATCGACAGTTAAGGGTATCAAGGGACACGGATCAAAGGCGGGTAAATGGAGGTGAGGTACAGAGCAGGCATGATCTGATTGAATGGTGCAACAGGAAAGAGGGGCTGAATGGCCTAATCCTGTTCCTAAGTTGCTATGTTCTGGATTCCCCCACCTGAGGGAATAGCTTCTCTGCATCAACTCTATCGAATCCCTTTATACTCATTGGAGTTTAGAAGAATGAGGGGAGATCTTATTGAAACATACAAGATTCTGAGGGGACTCGATAGGGTAGATGCTGAGAGGATGTTACCCCTCATGGGGGAATCTAAAACCAGAGGGCATAGTCTCAGAATAAGAGGTCGCCCGTTCAAGACAGAAATGAGGAGGAATTTCTTCTCCCAGAGGGTCGTGAATCTTTGGAATTCTTTACCCCAGGAAGCTGTGGAGGCTGAGTCATTGAATACATTCAAGGCTGAGTTAGACAAATTTTTGATCAGCGAGGGAGTCAAAGGATCTGGGGAAAGGGCGGGAAAGTGGAGTTGAGGTAAAAATCAGACCAGCCATGATCTCATTGAATGGCGGAGCAGGCTCGAGGGGCCGAATGGCCTACTCCTGCTCCTATCTCTTATTTATCATTTTAAAGATCTCGATTAGATCACCCCTCAACCTTCTCACCTCTAGAGAATACAAGCCAAGTTGATGTTGGGATACAATCCCATAGTTGTCAAGTGTCAGGACACTTGTACGTTGCATGTGATTCTCGGTAGTGCCATCAATCTCTGGTTGGGGGAGCATCACTGTTGAACCCAATCCTGCCTTTACCCGACAGTCACACACGTCCTCTCTGCATCCGGAGTCACTGGAGAGTGATGGACTGTGAGAACCCTAACTGGTGTTCCCCAATCTCACCAACCCTAGGACACTGAGGCCAAATTGTAGTACCCCCTGCCACCACCCCAACTCAGACCAGGCAAATCAACGCAGACTCGAGGGTCATACTTGGGACACTCGCATTTCTATGGCCTCTGCATGACTCTAGCCCACAGTATGTGATTCTCTCTCAAGCCCGGAAATTGGATTGCACCCGAATCGGGCCTAATGAGGTCCGCAGCAGGACCACGGCAAATCGGTCCGCTGGGCTCATTCAGATAGCGGCCACTAGTCGTGCTGCCAGTCACTTTGGGGGCGAGGGGGGGAGCAAATTCGTCCGGCTGGGACGCTGGCCGAGGGGCTTCTGGTGAGTCTCCGGGGGCGGGGGCGATCGGGAGGGGGCCGAGCTGACCACGCGCAATGCAAGATGGCAGCGGTGCCCCCGCCCTGATTGTACCACAGCGGGAGTCAGAAGCTTGAGGAGAGGGGGCAGGAAGAAGAGAAGGGGAGAAAGAACAGTGAAATAATGGAGCGGGGTGGGGGGGAACAAAGAAAAGAAAGAGAAGAGCTGGGTTAAAGTACGTAACCCTTTTGTAAATAATACACATTAAAGAACATTCCGCTGAAGGAACGCTGGCCTAAAATGGAGGGCAGGGGTGGAGATGCTGTTGAAAATCTAATGTTTAGTTTGTTTTGAGAATGCCAGGATTTGCAGTAGATTTACCCTAATCCTTTCTGTGTGATAACTGATATAGGTCAGGTTACCGCTGACTTCAAAAAACACACATCACTTTTCAACAAGCGGGAAGCGCTAAGAGCAGAATGCATGCTGCCCCCAACACTGACCGAGCTCTCCTCCCCAGTAAACTCTTCCAAGGCCGAGCCAGACTAGAGTTCAGGTACATTGGGTACCCAGGAACACATTCGAAAAAAGAAAGGTTGTCCCCAGTTTTCTCGCCCCCCACCCCCCAAGTTCTTCTGAAGGTGCGGACTCTTGCTGTGCCTTGGGTTGACGGCCTACTTTTGCTAATGGACGCCTGTCCGTCACACATTCTTTGTATTTCTCCACCAATCTGCATCACCTACAGTTAACTTGACCACGTCTCCGAACACGATTGGTCTCAGATAGGAGATGTTGCCACCGGTCTTGATCGCAGCACAGCGTGAATGCAGGGAGAAGGCAGAGTGTGGATATGGGCGTAGTTGGAGTAAGAGAGGGAGTTCAGAGGAATGCTGGCTATAGCAGCACCGATAAAATAGACAAGGATGGTTCCGATGAAGGAAGAGAGCTAGAGGTCCGAGAGGGATCGACCACCAGGTCTTTTATTTTTCATTTCCCCCCCCCGGGATGTGGGCATCGCTGGCAAGGTCGGCATTTATTGCCCATCCCTAGGTGCCCTGAGAAGGTGGTGGTGGGCCGCCTTCTCGGACCGAAACAGTTTGATACAACTGGGTGGCTCTTCAGATGGCAGTTAAGAGTCAACCACGTTGGTGTGGAATTAGAGTCACATATAGACCCAGACCGGGTAAGGATGGCAGGTTTCCTTCCCTAAAGGACTGGTCTTTAGGTAGGTACTGGGATTTCTGGCATCAGGTATTGTGTAGTTTTGAATCTAGATCATAGTCTTATATTTAAAGACAATGTGCCATTTGGTGACCAATAAATCAGTGGGGGGATTGGGGTGGGGGGTGGTCCCAGGTTGATTTTTCCCCTCCCTATCTCATTGAGACTGAGGTCTAGTGTAGCATCCTTGCTCTATAGACTGGGGATTGTACTTAGCACCTTCTGGTTTAACTCCGCATTGAGCTAAATTTACCAGGGCCAGATTTACTAGACTGATTCCAGGGATGAGGGACTTTAGTTCCGTGGATAGACTTGGAACAGAGGCGGTTGGTTGCGAGGAGATTTGATAGAGGTATTCAAAATCATGAAAGGTCCAGACAGAGTAGATAGAGAGAAACTGTTCCCATTGGCGGAAGGGTCAAGGACCAGAGGAGATAGACTTAAGGCGATTGGCAAAAGAACCAAAGGTGACATGAGGAAAAACTTTTATCACACTGTGAATGGTTAAGATCTGGAATGCACTGCCCGAGGGGGTGGTGGAGGCAGATTCAATCATGGCCTTCAAAAGGGAACTTGAAAGGAAAAAATTTGCAGGGCTACGGGGATAGGGCGGGGATAGCATAGAACCTGCACGGACTCGATGGGCTGAATGGCCTCCTTCCATGCTGTCACCTTTCTATGATTCTACGGGCCATCGGGAGAGCTGGGACACTGTCACCTTTTTCATTTCCATGTCTTTATATTGGCCATTTAACAAAGACCAGGGACGGGAGGAGGCCATTCAGCCCCTCGAGCCATTCAATTAGACCATCTGTATTTCAACTCCATTCATTAAATAAAATTGTACAGGGTCTTGGTACCGACAGAAACCACATGATCTGCCTCAAACTGTCCACCAGCGAAGAAAAAATATTCTGCAATCCATTTAATTTCAAAGCTGACAACCTTAATCCTGGGTTATTTAAGCACGGCAGCGGGGGGGGCGCGGGAGGTCTCACAAGTGGAGCTAAAGCTGTTTCCTCAATCACTAAAGCTCTAGTTTTTCCCAAAAGGCTGGAGCTGGAGACCTGAGTTCATTGAACGTGGGTCTTAACGCCCTGGTCTAATGAAGCACGAAAAAGCTAAGCAGGGAACGACATATTGCAGACATGGTGTCCCGACTCGTAAGAGGATTTACTAAAGCACAAAGCATATGTTTTCTTCCATTGCTGTTTGTTATTAAGTTTGGACTGCTTACTAAGAAGTGACGGGGAGGCTTCAGTTAAGCTTTGAGAAAGAGTGGACTTTTTCATTTTGAACAGGAATGGAATTAATATATTTAACACACTGCTCTTGTCTAGTCCAACTGGTCCGTTGTTTTTTGTCCCCTTTGGCTGGTCTGGTAGTAGTAGAGTCCTCACCGCTTATAGTGCACGAACGCGATTTACCCGTTATACGTGATGGCCAATATAACGTGGTGTGGAGCTTATAAGAATATTGTCATCAATCATCAGCATCTGCAGCTGAACCACTATCTGAGCAAACCCCATTACTGCCAGACCCTCGACCTGACCCTCAACCTGAGCCTTGACCTGACCCTAGACCTGACCATTAGACCTGCTGCTAGATCTGACCCTCGACCTGACTCTAGACCTGACCCTAGACCAGACCCTAGACCTGACCTTAGACCAGACCTTAAACCTGACCTTAGACCTGCCCCTAGACCCAACCCTTGACCTGACCAAGGACCCCAACCTCACCCTGACATCAGGCATCAGGAGACTGGAGGAGCAGGGAGCAGAAACAAGCCATTACCTGGTCGAGCATCGCAGCAAGAGCCAGAGAGGAGGGAAAAACACATGAATCTTAACCTTCACCAAACAACCATTTAATCAACCCAAGCACCTAATTAGGGCACTAAATTTCAGCTGCTGGGATTATTAAAGGAAAAAGAAAGACTTGAATTTATATAGCGCCTTTGACATCCTCAGGACATCCCAAAGCGCTTTACAACCAATGAAGTACCTTTGAACTGTAGACACTGTCGTAATATAGGAAATCCGGCAGCCAATTTACGCACAGCAAGATCCCACAAACAGCAATGCGATAATGACCGGATAATCTGTTTTTTAGCGATGTTGGTTGTGGGATAAATCTTGGCCAGGACACCGGGGTGAACGCCCCTGCTCTTCTTCGAAACAGTGCCGTGAGAGGGCAGACGGGGCCTCGGTTTAATGTCACATCCAAAAGACGGCACCTCCCGACTGTGCAGCACTCCCTCAGTGCTGGCATTGGAGCGTCAGCCTAGATTATGGGCTCAAGTCTCTGGAGTGGGGCTTAAACCCACGACCTTCTGACTCAGAGGCCAGAGTGCTACCCACTGAGCCACACCTGACATCTGTAAAAAAGACTTGAATTTATATAGCGACTTTGACATCCTCAGGACGTCCCAAAGCGCTTTACATTTTACCCAACAAATCACTAATGGTGTATAGTGGGGTCAGGTCTCCAGCGTGACTCTTAATTAACCCCAGTACACCCAAGTGTTGAATTAACCTAATGATATTTAATGTTTCCTGTCATCGAAACAATGCCTGAAGGATGCCAAGCCTCATCAAGATGTGGAGATGCCGGTGATGGACTGGGGTTGACAATTGTAAACAATTTTACAACACCAAGTTATAGTCCAACAAATCTATTTTAAATTCCACAAGCTTTCGGAGGCTTCCTCCTTAATTTCCACACCGTTCACCTGAGGAAGGAGGAAGCCTCCGAAAGCTTGTGAATTTAAAATAAAATTGCTGGACTATAACTTGGTGTTGTAAAATTGTTTACATACGTGAAAAGCAACACAAGATTTAAGGGCGGTCCCTCAGGCTTCAGTAGTTTGGTGCTTGAAAACTTCTGAAATAAAAGAAAGTCAATGGCTGAGGGCCATTGGAGGAGGGATCCTCGAGTATGGTGCTGAAAACTGAAGTGTTCGAGCTCTTCATTCTCCATCAAGTTGAAGTTCAAGGACTAGCAATCAACGACACTCCTGTGCCTCACCTGGATGACCTGTGTCAGCTGTTGGAGACTACAATAAAGCTCTGGGATCGTCTATCTGGACCAACTTTTGCCACATTGTTATATATTAAACATCTTACCCCCACACACACTTACATAGAATTTACAGCACAGAAACAGGCCATTCGGCCCAACTGGTCTATGCTAGTGTTTATGCTCCACACGAGCCTCCTCCCTCCCTACTTCATCTCACCCTATCATCATATCCCTCTATTCCTTTCTCCCTCATGTGTTTATCTAGCTTCTCCTTAAATGCATCTACACTATTCACCTCAACTACTCCTTGTGGTAGCAAGTTCCACATTCTCACCACTCTCTGGGTAAAGAAGTTTCTCCTGAATTCCTTATTGGATTTATTAGTGACTATATTATATTTATAGCCCCTATGACACTTCCTGTCAACTTTTTCTATTATAAATTCCAATATCTACGTTTATAATGGCAACTGCCTATGTAAACTAGTCACACTGCAATTTTACCCTCTCCCCACCACTGTAGCACCGCCACTGGCAGGAGTGTGTAATTACAGCGAGACAAGCTTCCACAGGCAGTTACCATTATAACTGTGGGCACAGGAATATATAATGATAATATTTTTAAGATATGGACGGAATGTATGACTTTAAATTGGGGAATTGCAGTAGGCTCACACACGAGGAGTGGCCACATGGGTGAGGTTCTGGAGGGTCCCCACGGAACCCGTACCCCAGCACGAGTCAGCACCTTCAGGAGATGCAGGGAAGAAAATATGGGGAAAGCTCAATCATTTAAAATCATGGATCTTTCTTAGGGGGGGTGGCTCTCTCGCCTCTGAGTCAGAAGGTTCAAGTCCCACTCCAGAGACTTGAGCACAAAATCTAGGCTGACACTCCCGGTGCCAGTACTGAGGGAGTGCTGCACTGTCGGAGGTGCCGTCTTTCGGATAAGACGTTAAACCGAGGCCCGTTTACCCTCTCAGTTGGACGTAAAAGACCCCACGGCCACTATTTCGAAGAAGAGCAGGGGAGTTCTCCCCGGTGTCCTGGTCAATATTTATCCCTCAACCAACATCACTAAAAACAGATTATCTGGGTCATTATCACATTGCAGTTTGTGGGATCTTGCTGTGCGCAAATTGGCTGCCGCGTTTCCTACATTACAACAGTGACTACACTTCAAAAAGTACTTCATTGGCTGTGATGCATCCTGAGGTCATGAAAGGCGCTATATAAATGCAAGGCTTTCTTTCCTTTGAATGTTTCCACTATTGCTGTAGTATTTGTGGTGCTGATGGTCTCCCAGTGTGTGATACTTTACTGGGAATTATAAATTTGCTTGCCATCAGTTTATTTCCCCCTGTATGTATGTTTGTTCAGTATGTAGGGGATGCAGGGCCTAGCGGCCTACAGAGATGCTGAAATTTAGAAGTCCATGGCTATTGTGGTTCCGTTCAAGACTAAATAAATGTCCAGAGCCTCCAGATACACCATATGGCACCCTGCAAACCCTTTGAAAATGGCTTACCCATAAATCCTCCTCTGAAGGGATTAAAAATGACCCAGAGTGGGTTGAAAATAAACCAGTACACTGTCAACAGCAAATTGGGATTAAGCCTGAGACAAACCAGTAATTGTTTTCAAATTATACGGCACAGCACAACACTCTCTTAAAGGAACAATGTACATTTAAGACGCTCCTTAAAACCTACCTCTTTGAC
The DNA here is from genome assembly GCF_035084215.1 of Heptranchias perlo. Lineage (NCBI taxonomy): Eukaryota > Metazoa > Chordata > Chondrichthyes > Hexanchiformes > Hexanchidae > Heptranchias > Heptranchias perlo. The sequence continues at coordinate 3,742,164 of NC_090365.1, read as the reverse complement.
CAAGCTTTTGGTCACCTGTCCTAATATCTCCTTATGTGGCTCGGTGTCAAATTTTGTCTGATAATCGCTCCCGTGAAGAGCCTTGGGACGTTTTTAACTCCGTTAAAGGCGCTATATAAATGCAAGTCGTTGTTGTTTGGATAAAGGTTTGCTCTTTCAGCTCTGTGTATTTGACGTCAGTACAAATGTCCTGACTACCAGTGAAATCCGGTACTAAAATAATCTGCCTACACAGTGACTCTACCTCAGAGAAGTAACTCATTGGTTGGCCTAACATGATGATGGCACCGAGGTTATGCCCTGGCCAACATTCATCCCTGAAACAACACCACCTAAACAGATTAATGGTTAATCATCTCATTGCTGTTTATGGGACCTTGCTGTGTCTAATTTGCCTACAAAAACAACAATGATTATTCTTCCGAGTGGGTGGTGTTCTGCGCCCCCTTGTGGAAACCTGGGTGAAGACAGCAATATCTGGGACAATTCATCTCGATCAGGACCTCCACTTTGCCGCATAAACAACAATGGGCCTCTCATTAACTCTCTTTTCCCGATTGTTTGAATAAATTGCTGACAGGGTGAGATGGAGGAGGCTCGTGTGGAGCGTAAACACCAGCACAGACCAGTTGGGCCGAATGGCCTGCTTTCTGGTGCTGTAAGCTCGATGTTCCAGTAGAAGATCACTTACTTTATGCTGATTGATGCAACTTGCTTATTGGCAATTCACCCACCTAATCCAAAGGGCAAACCACTAAAGGGCTGATCGTGGCCCCAGGTGGTTATCAGAGTTGAGTGTCTGTTGTTTAATAAAGTGCCTCTGCAGGTCTGTGTCTCAAAGAGCCTCTGTTCAGCCAGATGCTGCTTCCTACCTCTTTGTGATACAGCTGGTTTCTACAAAAGGGAGGGTGCAAATGCCAAGTTTGCGGAGCCATTGAAGCTGAGGAATGGGAGCTTGGCACACCACGGCCTCACCACAACAAAAGAAACACTGCGATTGAACCCTTGACATGGGAAGTAACTCATCACGGGTCAGTGGGAACTCGGAATGAAGGAAACGGTATTGGAGGACCCTTCGGAAGGGTCGGCAGCACCCACCATTGACCATCCCAAGGAGATGGCATCACCTGCAGTTGGGACGGGTGGGCGCACAAGGGAGTGTGTGTACTAATGAGCCACTCATACTGGTCAAAGGTTTATAATCTTCACCTTATAGGACCATGGGAACAGGAGGAGGCCAATCAGCTCCTCGAGCCTGATCCGCCATTCAATTAAATCATGGCTGATCTGCACCTTAACTCCCATTTCCGCCTTTGCGCCAAGTCCCTTGATACCCTTACCTAATAAAAATCTGTCAATCTCTGTCTTCAAAGCATCCATAGCCTTGTGAGGGAAAGAATTCCAAATTTCCACCACCCTTTGTGTGAGAAAGTGCTTCCTGATTTCACTCCTGAAAGGTCTAGCTCTACTTTTGAGATTGCCCCCCCGCCTTCTTTTGGATTTCCCCGCTAGAGGAAATGGCTTTTCTGTTCCCGCTCCATCGAATCAGTCTATCATTTTAAACACCTCAATTAAATCACACCTCAACTTTCTAAACTCAAGGGAATACAACCCAAGTTTATGGAGCCTGTCCTCATAATTTAACCCTTTTAGCCCCAGTATCATTCTGGTGAATCTGCGCTGCACCCCCTCCAAGGCCAGTATATCCTTCCTGAGGTGCGGTGCCCAGAACTGAAAGTAATACTCCAGATGGGGTCTGACCAAGGCTCTGTACAACTGAAGCATAACTTGTAAAGAGAAAGGCCGCTTTAAGAATGTACTATGGTGAGTCTGCATGATGGAGCAACATACACATAATGACCTAGTTAGTTGAACAGTTAATCAGGGTTAATCAGGATTTTGAATTGTTTAATAAAGGAGCTATTGACTGTTAGAATTTAGAGTATTAATGAATCTCCATTGGTATTGCTCATGGGTAATCCAAGTTCCGGAGTGCGGTCTGATAATTAGCTGCTAACTCGGCATATGCCTTTAAGCTCTAAATAGACAAGTTCAGGTAATTGTAGCTATTTGTCAGCCGTGGCTCAGTGGGCAGCACTCTCGCCTCTGAGTCAGAAGGTCGTGGGTTCAAGTCCCCACTCCAGAGACTTTGAGTACAAAATCCAGGCTGACACTTCAGCTCAGCACTGAGGGAGTGCTGCACTGTCAGAGGTGCTGTCTTTCGGATGAGATGTTCCATGACTTAGATGGAAGATCTGCTGAAATTCACCCCCTTCATATGATAGACGGCACCTCTGACCTGACCTCTGAGGTGGATGTAAGATTCCATGACACTATTTTGAAGAACAGCAGGGGAGTTCTCCCTGGTGTCCTGGGACCAATATTTATCCCTCAACCAACATCACTAAAGAAACAGATGATCGGGTCATTATCTCATTGCTGTTTGTGGGATCTTGCTGTGCGCAAATTGACTGCCGCATTTCCTACATTACAACAAGTGAACTACACTTCAAAAAGTGCTTCGTTGGCTGTAAAGCGCTTTGGGTCGTCTTAAGGTCGTGAAAGGAGCTATAGAAATGCGAGTCTTCCTTTGTTTTACCATGAGCACTGCCACAGGAGATCCACCAGTTTATATATAAACAGATTTGGTTTCAGGCTAGGGATTTAGTTAAATCAAAAGATTGTGCCAATTTCCATGATGATTTACATTAACTGAATATCTGATTAACTGTTATAATAATTAGTGGAATATTCAAATATAAAGTAATCACCTGGCACAGCTTTGGGTTGACACTGTTGCTAAGTCGTAGACTGAACAGGAGCTGGGATCAGGATGGGCAAGAGGTGGGATCACGGCTTAGGTTCTAGTAATTTATTTAGGTTCCTCGGACTAGCCGGCACTAAAGGACTAGTTGTTTGATGCCCAGCCTCCGTGTGAACAATCTATAATGTACTTACCTCCTTTTAATCTAGACCTGAGCACAAAATCTAGGCTGACGCTCCCAGTGCAGTAGTGAGGGAGTGCTTTACAGTCAATGAAGATCTTTGGAACTGCAGTCACTTTTGTAATGCAAGCCACGCGGCAGCCAATTTGCGCACAGCAAGATCCCACAAACAGCGATGATGATGATGATGACCAGATAATCTGTTTTAGAGGTGTTGGTTGAGGGATAAATATTGGCCCAGGGCACCGGGGAGAACTCCCCTGCTTTTCTTCGAAATAGCACCCGTGGGATCTTTTATGTCCACCTGAGAGGGCAGACGGTGGGGGGGGCCTTGGTTTAATGTCTCATCCGAAAGACATGCAGCACTCCCTGCAAGTGTTTCTTTTATCGAACTGTTGTACACCTCAGTACTTGGTGCTGATAATGGGAAATATTTCCATTCTGCTGGACTAACTGAAATTCAGACACAAATTGACTTGGAAATTAATGGGCAACAGCTCCCATTATCCTGTGGAACCTTAATAGTTTTCCATCAACCTATTTAAAAAAAAACACGCACACACACACTTAGCTAAAGGTTAGAGTTGCATCCAATGTGAACAGAGAGGCTTTATGGAGCACTGAGAGGGGATTAAGCAGGTCGATAGATTATTAATGACAGGGGGGTATTACGTTAGAGTGGAGCTGGCAGAGTGGAGGCCTGTTTTTAGCCCTGCTTAAGGAGGATTACAGGAGTTGTATGTCAGCAGTGATGTTGCTCTAATCATGCTCACCTCAGGCAGGACGCTGCAAATGGACGGTGAAGGACGTTGGGTTATTTGAGATGTCAGCCTTTAAGGTCGGTGGTTGTCACCGTCTCCAGAATACGCCCTAGCGTTTTTCTCAATGTCTCTCCCCTTTCCTCTCCTGAGGTTGATGCCTTCATGCTGGCATAAAATTCCATGGCTGCTGGCTGTAAATGTCAGCAGGCAATTTCAGCATGGGGGGCGTCACAGGTGACTCTGATCCTGTCCTTACCTGATGGAAACATTTCCGCACATTACAGCGGAGATCGCCAGATAGAAAGACAAAGTTGCATTTATATAGCGCCTTTCACAACCTCAGGATGTTCCAAAGTGCTTTACAGCCAATGAGGTACTTTATTGAAGTCAGTTGTAATGTTGAAAACACTGCAGCCAAGTTGCACACAGCAAGATCTGACAAACAGCAATGTGATAAATGACCAGACATTTTGTTTTAGTGATGTTGATTGAGGAATAAATATTGGCCCAGGACACCAGGGAGAACTCCCCTACTCTTTTTTGAAATAGTAACCGTAGGATCTTTTACAGACAGGGCTTTGGTTTAACATCTCATCCAAAAGACAGCACCTCTGACAATGCAGCATTCCCTCAGTACTGCACTCTACTGGGAGTGTCAGCATGGAATTTTGTGCTCAAGTCTCTGGAGTGGGACTTGAACCCACAACTATCTGACTCAGATGAGAGTGCTACCCACTGAGCCACATCTGACCCCAAGGCTAATTGGAGCACATCAACTACTATGCAATCTAAGATCAGCAAACTCAGCATCGACCTGCATTGAACCCGGTCTGTATAGTTTACCACTATTGTACGTTGCAAATTTACCCAGACTTTGGGCAAATTTTATATCCGTGATTGATTGTTAACTTTGCATTATATAAGTAGATCGCACGTCTGCTTTCTTAGTCATGATGTGTGGGTTGACTCTTGGGGAGAATGTCAGTTCCCAATGTGATTTTATCACATTCTCAGACCTCAGTGACCCATCGTTCATTTGTATTTACATAGTTAAAGAAGGAGATGATTCACATACATCTACTTTACATTTAGATTTTCATATTATATAAGTAAAGTTAAATGATTTTCTATTGAACTTAATATCATTGATGATACCAATGGTTCAGTTGGTGAGGGCAATGTGCAACTGAGCCATTGCAGATCAGAAAGTCCCAGCTCTGAGCACCAGCCCCTGCTGCGTTAGGTGATTTTAGCCAGGGTGGTATCAGGGACACTACCATTGGCCTCAAGGCCAAAGAAGCAGCCAGGGTTCCCGCTCCTGACTCCTGCTGTAAATTGATGACACGGCCTTCAGTCGCCTTAACCCTACTGTCTGGAACCCCTCTCTAAACCCTTCCGCCTCTCTAATTTTCTGTTCTCCTTTAAAAAACCCTCCCGAAGCCCATCTCTTTAACTTTGTTTTCAGTCACCTCTCCGAAGCTCAGCATCCGTTGCTCTTGTTACTTCTGTGTGAAGCACCTAGGACTTTTTATAAAAGACCGTTCATTTATACAGCAGCTTTCACAACCTCAAGACGTCCCTTCTCAGCCAATGAAGTAGTTTTGAAATGCAGTCACTGTTGTAATGTAGGAAACCCGCAGCCAATTTGCGCACAGCAAGCTCCCACAAACAGCAATGAGATAACGACTGGATCATCTACTTTTAGATGTTGGTTGAGGTATAAATATTTGCCAGGACACTGGGGAGATCTCCCCTGTTCTTCTTCGAAATAGTGCCCATGGGATCTTTTACATCCACTTTAAGGGGCAGACAGGGCCTCCGTTTAACGTCTCATCCGAAAGACGGCACCTCCAACGGTGCAGCACTCCCTCAGTACTGGCACTGGGAGAGTCAGCCTAGATTTTGTGTGGCTTGGGACATTTTACTATGTTAAAAGAAACATAGGAACAGGAATAAGCCATTCAGCCCCTCAACAACAACTAACATTTATATATAGCCTTTAACGTAGTAAAACGCCCCAAGGCACTTCACAAAGAGCATAATCAAACAAAATTTGAGACTCTCAAGGCTGTTCTGCCATTCAATTAGATCATGGCTGATCTGTATCTTAACTCCACCTACCAATTATGTAAGTGCTATAAAACCCGCGACAGAAAAGCAAGTTGTTGTTGCGAACCGTGTTCACGCCATTTCTCCGGGATGTCCGCGGATCAGGAGACTCCCCGCAGAAACTCAACCCCAGAACCTCTGGTCTGCTAGGCCAGTACCATAACCATGGCGTTACTGCCAACAAACGCACGGGTTTGGAATCGATTATTAGTAATGCTCACCTTCATGTAACATCGTTCTGTCCCTGTGAGATAACGGCTAAGGGAATTTCAGACGAGTAATGTCAGAAGCGAGTTGCGGGGCCGGTGGAATCTGATTGGCACTCATTAGATGAGGAGGCTAATTGGCCTGGGGGGGTGCTATTTACACCACTTCCCCTACAAGCTGTGCTTGAACAGTGGCCGGTTTAACCCCATTCCAAAATCCCAGGTGAGCCCGCGAGCAACGCCACGGGAGAGCAGCCAGTGCACGTAAATAAAGACGCGACTGTGATTTTTTTTTTCATATCTATTTAATATTACTTTTCATGGGAAAATTTTGAAATTACAAAGATCAGAATCAAACATTTTTGTGACACTTAAAATCGAAATAGAAAAAACATATCATGCTACCCCTAGAATGCAGAATTATCAAACATAAGTGAAAAAAAACACACAAAATAAAATATGCATAGTGATCTGTGTGAATATCTTACAGATTGCCTGATAGACGCAGGCCCAAGTGCTCCCTGCTTGATGTACTGAACTGTAAATTGGGTTTTGTTACAAAACCGTGTATTGTATAAATTCTCCCCTTTTTTTTTTGTTTTAAATGCTTGCTGGTATGAAAAAAACGAATTTTACAAAAACCACCACTGAAAGTTAGTTAAACGTCTCTCAACAAAGATTCCTTTTTTTTTTGGACATACAAATACAGAAGACCTAAACCTCTTTCAAACAATCAAGATTATATGCTCGATGTTGCAGCCTACTATGAATAAGAAGAAGGAGGAAAAAAAACGATAGCTTTTACTAATAATACAGAGGATCCACGGTAAAACATGATTTTTTTTTCTTTCTTTTCTCTCTCACTTTTAAGCGCGCTCCCCTCGAATGCGACGAGCAAGCTGTATGTCCTTGGGCATGATGGTGACGCGTTTGGCATGGATGGCGCACAGGTTGGTGTCTTCAAACAGGCCCACCAGGTATGCCTCGCTGGCTTCCTGTAAAAGGAGGAAAGCACCACTGGGTCACTCTTACGGCCTTATTCCCTGGCACCCCCCCCTGCATCCGCGCAAACACGTTTCTGCTCCGCCGCACGGCGTCAGAAAGAAAACAACCACGGTCGCGTTATTCTCACACAGTTCCATTCCCCACCCGCCCTCCCCATTTGATCTTAGCAACACAGCAACTATTGCACAACTGAGTTGGGTTTGCTAGGCCACTTTGGAGGACATTATAAGTAGAGGCACATCTGAAACCACTCTCTCCTACCTCGGGCAAGTAAGATATTGAATTCAGGAAGGGTGAAAGAATCTATTTCATAAATTACTCCATTCACAGTACACTACAAAAGGTTAGAAGTACCAGAATACCTGGTGCACAAGTGGCTCTACTTTGCGGGTTGCCGTTTTGGTAAAATCCACATACAGGATATGGGTGTTTTAAGTCATCGCTTCTTTATTTAAAAAGGTGAGATAAACATGTATGATAAGTGGAACGAGAAAAGGGACACTGGACTATCAGCCCAGGGATTCGCGAGTTCAAATCCAACAACAGCAAACTGGAAACTGAATTGGATAAATCTGGTAACATGTGGTCTGGCACCAGCTGGATTGTGAAAACAGCTGGATTGTTGTAAAAACACAACTTGTTCACTAATGTTCTTCATGACCTGCCACCCTTCATGTGACTCCAGTGCCACACTAGGTGTTTGCCTCTTAATACCCTCAGGGCAACTAGGCATGAGCAATAAATACTGCCTTGTCAAGCGTCCCAAGAACAAAAAAAAAGTCCATTCGGCCCATCAAGTCCAACCCTTCTGTAGACTATGAACATTCTAGCCCATCAGGCCTCCATCCCATCTATTTAATCGGAGGGAAAGTTCTGTATAAACACTGCTAGATCCCAAAGGTAATCAAGCAAAACCATCCATGCATCTTTACATTGCCACTACCTGACCCTGACATGCTGTCCCTCACCCAACAGCACAGGATTCAGAATTCCATAGAGTTCTTGAGCATCTCAGCCTATGAACCATTAATCCCATTCCTCACCAAATATTTATCCGGCTCGTATTAAAAGGAGTTAATTATCTCTGTGTTTGTTGGGAACCTGTTGGCTAGTCTTGCTTTGGGCCTATCGTACACCCGACAAAATAAACATCAGGCAAATTCAGAAAGATCACCAGAATCATAAAAGGCTTCCAACTTTAAAAGTCATATTTTGAGGAGGAAGAGAAAGCAGAACACACCAGCACTCCTTCATCCTACTGTGAATTGTTTCTACGGGAACAGCAAAGAACGGCCTCTTTTCATGTCACTTAGTCTCAATACTATGTATTTTCTGACTGTAGTTTTAGGCAGCACACACTAATCTACAACCACCTCCCCTCAAGGTTATCAAAGTAGAAATTCTTATGAGTGAGGATTTGTCAGCTGTCTGACCACAGGGGCATCACATCCAAGCCTACTCCTCACCCTTGAACTTTCCAGCAGAAGTCTTTGGATGGCAATCAGGAGCTCAGCACCCCTCATAGTTTAGGGGTGCTGAGCTCAACTGCAGTGCCTCCCCCACTCAGCTAAGTCAGCACAGACCAGGGATTGAACCTAGGATTCCTTGTCTGTGTGACGCAGTACCATATTCACCCACTAAGCCACTAGGGGAAGAATTTTTCCAGATGTTTCAATCAAACTGGGACTGCGGAGGAGAATGCGGTGGTGCGGTCTGAGCTGCGGACTTGACGTGCACAGGAGGTAGGAGTGCTCACCTGCAGAGCGCCGATAGCAGCACTCTGGAACCTCAGGTCGGTTTTGAAGTCCTGCGCGATTTCACGCACTAGACGCTGGAAAGGCAGCTTCCTGATCAGCAACTCTGTGGACTTCTGGTATCGCCTGATTTCACGCAAAGCAACAGTACCAGGTCTAAAAGATAAAAAAAGTTAGTTATTAAGTAAGTTAAAAAAAATGTGTATATATTTTCTGCATTCAGTTCTGGACACCGAACCTCGGAGGATATACTGGCCTTGGAGGGGGTGCAGCACAGATTCACCAGAATAATACCGGGACTAAAACAGTTAAATTATGAGGCAAGATTGCATAAACTAGGCTTTTATTCCCTTGAGTATAGAAGATTAAGAGGTGATCTAATTGAGGTGTTTATGATGATCAAAGTAGTTGATAGGCTAGATAGAGAGAAACTATTTCCTCTGGTGGGGGGAGTCCAGAACAAGGGGGCGTAACCTTAAAATTAGAGCTGGGCCGTTCAGGGGTGATATCAGGAAGCACTTCTTCACACAAAGGGGAGTGGAAATCTGGAACTCTATCCCCCCAAAAAGCTGTTGAGGCTGGGGGTCAATTGAAAATTTCAAAACTGAGATTGATAGATTTTTGTTAGGTAAGGGGGTATTAAGGGTTACGGAACCAAGGCGGGTAGATGGAGTTAAGATACAGATCAGCCATGATCTAACTGAATGGTGGAACAGGCTTGAACGGCTGAATGGCCTACTTCTATTCCTGTTACTATCAGCATGAAGAGCCGTTGAACCTTTCTGAGCTGATATTGGAGTTTCGATATGCTTTCAGCTGTCCAAGCCATGCAAGCTTACACTTTTTGTGCAAAATTATTTCTGGTACTGATTTAACTTTCCTAAATTAAGTGTACATTTTAGCAGGAATAAGTACTTTAAACTCACCCAGCATTCTCCTTACAGATACCGACGGACCCTGCATCTGCACTCTCTTATTATTTAAATGCACCAATGCTTTCTACAGTCAATTCCATATCAATACTGTCCCAGAATGACGCTGGATTCTCAAAAGTGTCACATATTTTAAGGCAGCGGATGCAAGTAACACAACAGCTCATGTCCACCTAGTCTTTGTAATTGTGAGGTGTATTTCTTCCAATAGAGGCTTCAAAGTGAATTTCTAGTGTAAACAGGGGTGTAAAATCCAACAGGTCCCTCCCTTGTTAATCTTTCCCTCCTTGTGTGTCATGGGTGTGTAAAGGTAGTGAGAGTGAATTGAACTGCACTTATGGCACTAGAGGGAATGCTATTTACACAACTAACAGAGCTACTAGTGGCAGAAACTCAGTATTTCAGCATTAACATGCCAGGAGCAGCTGAACATTTTGACACTGTCCTGAGTTCACACTGAAGTGGAAAGCTGGTTTGTGATTATGTTCCTTTTCATAATGGACAGTCTTTAGGAAAAGAAACTCGATCTCGTTCTCCCATCGGCTCAGTGGGTTTTATCCAGTGTGTAGCTCAGCCACACAGACCAGAAAGGTCTTGTGCTTGATCCCCAGTCTATGCTGAACGAGATCAGCCAGGACTCAAGAGCTGCAAAGATCAGCCAGAGTTCCCACTACTAACCGCTAGTCAGAGACAACTGCAGGAAATGGAGGCATTGGGAGACAGCAGGTTAGCTGCGAAGCCTTCACAGTTGACTATGCCACCAATACTCATCAACCAGGTCCATACATGAAAAACAGCAACTTACACAAAACGCCAAGAGGCAACCAGCGCCCAAGGAACTGTAACCCAGCAATGAGTTAAGCCTTCAGTGATGAAGAGGAGAAAATTGAAGAACAAACAGACCCCTAGAACTAAGAATATAGTACTTGTTGGATACCACTATTTATACACCTATGTTGCAAGACCAAGGTCTCTCAGTGATGCTCCAATACTGACCAGTCATAGAAAGTTTTTTTTTATGTTGACAAGAGAATCACGTGGAAAATTTAAACATGGATTTTTACTAGGTTCAAATTTCCTGTGTGAATCAAAACTTACTCTCGTCGTGGGGCTGAAGTGAATCACCAGTATTGGCAGAGCCGTGTTGCCAAAGAACTGGGCGTATCAGCGATGGTACCTGGCACTGCCACCTTGCTCAAGAGCGCCCCCTAATGCCAATTTTTCCAATTCTGACACCAGTCATCCTGGGTCCTCTGTGAGAAAGCCTGACAATTTTTAATTTTAATTTAGGGCCAGGTTTTGTGCTGGTGACCCTCACCCTGTCGGAACTGCGTTAAGACGGCCCCAAGCTCATCTCATGTAGGACCTATGCAGCCATCAGACAGACGAGGCTCTCAGTCTGAGCCGCTTTTGAAGCCAAAAGTGGAGGACCAGTGTCTAATGCATCGTGCCACCCAGCTTTCCTCTTCCCCCCCCACTCATGGTGTTTAACAATGTGCAGGTCCACTGGAGGCCAAACATGGAGTTAGAAATAGGGAAACTGATGTTGAGTAGACACTTTAACAGGCATCTTTACAGGTGAATTATGCTTTCTCCACTAAAACATTAGGGTGTTTATCTCCCAAACAAAGCAAAAGCAAGATAAATGAAAGTGGTATAAACATTGTGGAATATCCCCACACTATACCCCTCCTTTCAAAATGAAGTAAGTGGGATCCAAGATCAAAAAATGAATATGAAACCTGCCTGTAACGATGGGGTTTCTTCACACCGCCAGTGGAAGGGGCACTCTTACGGGCTGCTTTGGTAGCAAGCTGCTTACGTGGGGCTTTGCCTCCAGTGGATTTACGGGCAGTCTGCTTTGTACGAGCCATTTCAAGGAGTTTTCACACCGAGATGCTGTGAAGAAAGCAAAAGCAGAGAATATTAAAAGAGGGCAAATGCAACATGGTGAGTAAAAGAGAAACATCCAAAACCCTGGAAAGAAGTGAGAGATAGTGCAAAAGTTATCTTCGGTTGCCCTGGGAGACACTAGCAGGGTCAGAGAGGAACTGATGGGAATACAAGACATGAGCAGATCCGAAAATGGAACTGACCCAAGACTAAAAACTCAATGTATAAGGTACGGAGTTATGAATGGCTCACTGGGAAAAGCTTCAAAATGGAAAATTGCAGGTTCGAATCCCAGTGCCGCCTTCACTCGTAGGAAACTTGCATTGTGTCAGCTTCAACAATTCTTGACATGGCCATCAGGTGGCGTTCTGCGCATCAAAACGAAATGAGCAGTCCTCACGTTTGACTCGTTGGCACTGGTTAAATTGCTCAAGATTCGTACTATTGAGCAAAGCTTTGAAATAAGCACTCGCCGGGGTGGGGGGGGGTGAAACTGTTTTGCCACTTTTCCTACTTAAACATTGCTTTAATCTTATTTGACTCCAAACACAAAAAATAGGTAAAATGCTATTAGTTGCTAAATCTATATGCAAAAATCGGGGTGGGGGGGGTCACATTGTATTAATTTGCAAGTCTTCCTCGTTGGTTCAATCGAAGGAACTTCTTTGGAGAGAAATTCATGTAATTCTCTAAATCAAAGCATGCATGCAAAGATCCTCAACTCAAATAGCTGAAAACTGATAGTCATATCTCTAAGCTTTTACATAAACAATTCAACTTCATATTACTGCAAAGTACAGCTGGTCTTTTCTTTTAAAAAAAAAGTAGGCTTTTCTTATAACTACACCTTATATGTAGTAAATGGGCAATTCAGACGAAATTTCTTTCGCAAACAGATTATCATTTGGAACAAACGGCCAGTACAGGGAACTGTAAGGGTTTCAAAAAGGAGACAGTTCTTGTATCTGAAGGCACCGGTGGCGAATATGTTTATTAGGTGTTAAGAGATGTCTTACAAGAAAGACTAGAAGGGCAGAGTAGATGGACCCACGGATTTCTCCTGCTTGAAACAGTTTGCCATACGTGATGCAATATAACGTACTAACGTTAAGAGCACAAAATGTTGATCGTCTTTTATAAAACCAAACAATTAAAGTTCCCTCTTCAAAGTATGAAGTCCCTCTGTTAAAACAATTTTTAAAATGCTTCACACAAGTTCAACAGACACTCGATTTCTCTGCTGCAACTGAAAATTATTCCACTGTCCAACGTGGCACGAATTTTTAGGACTGTTCCCAGATTCTAAGTTTTTAAAAAAACAAAACTCCACATTCTGAACGTTGGCAGAATTGTACTGAGCGCCTTCCCATGGGACAGAAAAATAAGCTCCCACAATTAACTGGTTTGAAGTTAACATTCTCAAAAAGTTTAATGGCTCATAGTGCGGACAAAAGTATTTTCAATGGAATTCTCACGTAACCTAGGCAGAAACTGCATTCTTGCCAAACCAGGAAGGAAGGGCGTGCCAAGCTGGTCCGCGACCAAAAACCCTCTCCGCCACAAGACAAGCCTGTCTGCTTCCCACCAGGCAAACTTGAGCGTTTTTGCATAACTTTTGGTGACAAGATCGTTATATTTCGTTTACAAAACAACCAACGATTCAGTTTTGCTACATCGATTTGTTTCCAACTGCACGGGGGGGGGGGGGAAATAAATTCGCGTTTATCTAACTTCACAAATTGCAATAAACATTTTCCCCCCCCAAAAAAGTTTTTTTTTTACACTTTGGGGGCAATCTAAATAAGACGCCTGCATCTATTAAATTGATTCAGCGTAATTTAACGCTAAACTTGTGCAATCCCTTCCACCTCTATTGTTATTAATGCTGGAGTCCTGGGGAATACCCAGTTTGTCTGCATCAGCTGATCCGCAGCGGACGAATGGGACCTTGGGAGCTGTAGTTCAACCCGCGCATGCCCCTGGCTGCGGGAGCGGGAGAGGGAACTACAGCACCCAGAGTGCACGGCGACCAGCCGCGCCTGCGTGCTTCCCTCCTCCTCCCAGTCCATCAACACGCCCGCCCCGCACGATGATTGACAGCGCCCCCCTCATACATATGTAAATTTTTAAAAAAACCCGGGCCAATCGCGCGAGGGGCTGCCAGCCGGACCCGTGACCACGGCCACACCCCCCCCCACCCCCCAGCTGACTGACAGCCGCGGCCGCCAATGGGGGGCGGCGGGAGCCGGCGCCGGCGGTCCAATCCGCGGCGGGGACGGGGCGGGGCTTGCTCTCAAGTTCGGTTGGCCGGCGCGCAGGCGAGAGCGAGAAACATGAAGGCGCTGCGAAAGCCGAAGCGAAAAAAGGGGGGGAAGAATCGACTGCGGCGGGAGCGGAAAAAAAAAACCCACCACAAACTCTCCGATAGCCACCGATCCCTCTCAGAATCGGGAAAAAAAACAGTCTTTAAAGTTCCTGACCATATTCGCAAAGCCGATTTCGGGCGCCTTTTATTTTATTTCGTTAACCGGCCTTTTTTTTTCGCTGTTTTATTCCCTTCCCTTCAAACGAAGGGCCCTTTTTTTTTCCCTCTCCACTCGCGACTGGGCGGATTTTTTTTTTCCTCTCGAATCTTCTCGACGGTTTTCTTTTCCCCCCCCCCCCCACCTTCGCCTCGCTCTCCCCACCGAAAAGTTGAACTTTTTTTTCAAAAAAAAACTGCCAGAAGTTGAGAGGAAGCTGGCGGGAAAGGTAAGGACGGGGTTAGGGGCGAGGGAGGACGGCGCCGGCCGGTGAAAACCTTACCTTTTTCGAAGGAAAAGCCAAAAGAGAAGCGAGTCAGGTCTGACACAGACAAAGGGCCGTCGGTCTCTGGGACTGATTAAAATGGCGGCCGCGGGGCGACAGGCCCACAATGCACCGCGCCCACTCAGGGCATCAATAGACAAGAGCAACAACTTGGCCAACTTGCCCAACTTTCTGGTTGGGTTTTCCTATTTTGGCGCTTATTCTCATTTAGTGTGGGCCCCCTCACCACCCCAATCTTTTTTTTTTTAACCATGCCACCAGCTAATAAGTCAACCAAATTTCTCCCCCCTCTTTTTTTTTTTTATTATTGCCTTGCAAACTCTTCACCCGCCAACGCGACGTCGTGTTTTTGCTGCCCGCTTTCCCTAAAATGGGTTTGTTTTCGCTGTGCCCTTCCAACCGCCGCAGTTTTCGTTTGTCGAGGGTTTGTGTTTTTTTTTGTTGAGAAATCGGGGAGGGGTCGGTCGACGTGTCGTCTAAACAGGATTTGATGACCTTGACGGGCGCTTGCCGCGGGGCGTGCCGACGTCGTGAAGCCCTTCGCTCGGCCGTGGCGCGTAAAAAATGCAAAAACCGACAGAGATTTTATTCTCGGTGAATGTTTGTGTTATGGGAGATTAAAGTGGGCAATTTTCTTGTAGCCGTTAATTGCGGTTATTTTTGTGCCGCAGATGTTTCGTAGTTGTACCAGGAACACTCGCCTAACAAGGAGACTCTTCAGCATGATGTCAATACCCTTTTTACACACTTTCTAAGTCAAACGATTTATTGTGACTTTTTCTATGGGTCAATCCCATCCCAGGCGCAGTTTCGTTCTGCGGTCTTGTACGCTAAAGTTTTGCGTGCATTATATGGTTTGCCTAGCACCGTGGAGAGAACATGCCACTTTCCAGAAATATATTTGTAATATTGATTGAATTATACTTAGCTTTGATACAAATAGTAGTTTACATAGCGTTCTCGTACCTCCAATGGAGGAGCGTAGCGCTCACATTCGGAACGCCAACGTTCTTGAATAGAGTTTGAGCTCTTTTGAGGGGTGCGTTTGCTAACTTTTAGCTGCAAGATGGAAAACGTCCATCTGAGCAGGAAGAACAAGACCAAACCCACCTGTAAAAAGAGCGCCTCCTGATGGCCACCTATGGAATTGCACTTTTCAAAATTAATTAATCATTGAGATCTACAATTGTGTAGATATGAGCACTTCCCACCTAATTCTATAATTGTTAATTAAATAATGTTGCATAGTCCACTTAATTGCACAAGAATCTAAAATCTCATTTTTTTTGCGGGGGGGGGGGTGCTATTATTTAACCACAACTTTTAACAATGCTTACTTGTTAATCTCCAGTATTGCACACGGGGATTGAAAACCAAACATAGTCTATGGGTGAAGTAGGTTTAGAGAGCAAGAGATAATTGGGGTGGGGGGAGGGGCAGATATCATTCAGCCCCCATTTTAAAGTCCTACATTCTATATTTTTTATATTGCCATTATAAATTCACAATCCACATTTCTAATGGGAACTGCCTATGTAAACTTGTTATGCTACAATTAGATCTGATGGTGGTGCTGCAGTGCCTCCACTGGCAGGAGGGTGTAATTGCAGCATGACAAATTTTACATGTGCAATTTCCATTATAAATATGGACATTGGAATTTATAATGGTAAAAGTTGGCAGGATGTGTAGCATTTTTAATATATAGATATTTTAACAATTTATTGGCAAAAACCATTTGGCCTACAGGTTGACTTCCATACTCTCAACTAAATATTTTGTCACCTGGATCTAACCAGCATCAGTGAAAATCCCATGGACTCAAGAAAGCAGCAGAATATAGGAGTTCAAAACATGTTTTGTTAAAAAAAAATCGATTGGGAAGTCAATCAATAGTATTATGTATGCTTTAATTGAGAAATAAGTATTTGGTATTTTGTCTCTTATGTATGTTGCCTATTTGGTTATACTTTTTTATTGCAAAATGGATTCTAATCTCTTAAATATCACCTATATAACTGCCTGAAGTCCTATGCTTCAATAAGCCCCAATGTTATATAGTCAGCTCACACTGATGATGTTACTAGATGGTGGCTAAATGTTTATTCTCAGGGGTTATGATGTGACATTGACCTTCCATTGTGTAACAGTCTGTAGTCTCGTTATTATGCAGTTACGGAGGTGCTGTATATAAAACGTGGCCTGAAATTTGCACCCCAAAAGTATCATAAAGGATTGGAACGATATTCGTCAGAAGAGGAGTAACTCAATGTATGAACCTGATTTAATTGATCCCTACTTCAGAGATCTCATGAGTTACTGTGTAAACCATAAACAGATTTGAAATTCAAATATTCCTACCAAAATGATACGTTCCAATATTGTTGGTTTGGTTCAGTCCTTCAACCACCCTTCTAGATGTTTTTCTGTGCTTATAATTCCAATGTGGATGCCAAATCTAATAATAATTGGATTGAGGAGCAGCCGTGAGTGATGGCTAGATCTTCTGGAACTACCACCTGTTGGATTTCAATGGATTTCTACTGGTAGAGGATTAAAGACTCAACGCTTGTTCTTCAGCAAACTCCAAAAATAAGTATGGCCTGGAGCCAACCTCCTTCCTACATCTCCCACACTGATAGGTTGTCGGTAGACCTGCCTTGGAGCCATGTTGAAATTGGAGATGTCACGGCTGAAGTGGAAACATGGCAGCAGGCGGCAATAGGAGACAATCCGAAATGCATAGAACTTAATACAAATCCAATTATATTCTTACTATGTTTTGGTTTCAGTTCAAAAAAAATACACACATTTTGCCCACTTTTGTAATGCTCATCAACATCTGTTCTGTTTTACAAAAAACTTGTGAAACACTGGAATGATAGAAGCAAAAGTCTTCATTATGGAGAAGTTTAGCTATGGGGAACTATTGGATAGGCTGGGGTTGTTTTCTTTGAAACAAAGGAGGCTGAGGGGAGGTTTAATTGAGGCATATAAAATTATGATAGGATTAGATAGATCCTCCCTATCCACCCTGACCAGGGCTATAAATTTAAAGTGATTGGTAGAAGGATTAGAGGGGAGCTGAGGAAATATTTTTCCACCAGAGGGCGGTGGGGGTCTGAACTCACTGCCTGAAAGGGTGGTAGAGGCCGAAACTCTTAAATCATTTTAAAAAGTACATGGATGTGCACTTGAAGTGCCGTAACCTACAGGGTTATGGACAAAGTGCTGGGATTAAGCTGGATAGCTGTTTTTCGGCCAGCACGGACACGATGGGTTGAATGGCCTCCTTCTGAGCTGTAACTTTCTATGATCTATGTCAGAGAAGCTTGTATTTTTATATTTTAAATAGGTTGGTGGAGGTCTCCTAAATGACTGATCAAGTTTATCAGGCGAGTTAGAGCCTTGCCGATTAGACAAATTCCAGGTTCAATTTCCCCCTGTCTTTGTTGGCTTAGCTAATCATAGCTGGGATGGCAGTAGAGGTGACTTAGGGAGGGGGAAATCTGATCACTATCCATTGCCCACTGCTGGTAGTGGATGTTTGACAAAGACCATGATGATCAGCTGCGCTGCACTACCCTCTACAGCTGAATATTTGAATAGCCTGTCGACGGTCACTATCGAGACTCTCTTGAATAATGGCCACCTAGTTGAGGTATCAGAGGGTGGCTGGTGCTTATGAAACTACCAAGCACAGAGTCAACACCTTCAGGAGCAAAGAAGGTTAAATCTGAATCCTTTGTTTCGTTGCTAGATGTGAGAATAAGGCTATTGGAATTGATTCAATTCCTTATTCTTGAGGAATAAAATATAAAAATACACCTCACCACCTTCAGAACATGGTCCATGTAAATCAAGAAATGATAATGGGATACAAACAGTACCAACTATCCCATAACATTCCATTAAGTGTAATGTGAAAATGTCATGAGCCAAAGTACAGTAGCAGATGTAAATTAGAGATCTGGGGTATGAAGATTTATACTTGTGTAAGAAAACTGATGATATTCCCTTCAAGACTTCGTTGCTATGGGTCATCAAAAGCGTTCACAATAGCGGCTGCTTAAGAAAGCAAGATCGCAGCTGAACAGAAATGAAATTAAATCAAATCCAGTGTCTAATTAGCAGGAGGAAGGGACTAATAATCCATTGAATGTGAGTTCAAATCCCACCATTGTAGTTTTGAGAATTTTGAATTCAATTTTTAAAATAAATAAATCTGGAACTAAAAAGCTGGTACCAGCAAAAGTGACCATGAAGCTGGCGGATTGTCATTAAAAACCCAACTGGGTCACTAATGTTCTTTAGGGAAGGAAATCTGCAATCCTTATCCAGTCTGACCTGTATGTGACTCCAGTGTCACATCAACGTGGTTGATTCTTAATGGCCCTGTGAAGTGGCCTAGTAAGCCACTAGTTATCAAAAAACTGCACCACCTTCTCAAGGGTGATGCCCATATCCCGATAATGAATTTTTAAAAAACAAGAATAAAGTACATCAGCCCGAATGGACTTCTTACATTGAAGTTGTAATTTCTATCCTGGGTATTGTTGATAATTGATAAACCAGCCTAGCTCATTAATAGGATCTGGAGTATAGAGAGGTTGTTATGAAATCATTATTATGGTGTTGTCCATTCATGACTGCCTGGGTTCCAGAATGGTACCCTCAGTGCCCTATCCTTCTGAGCAGTTAAATTTTTCCCGAACTTACTAATTTTGCCTCGCCAACACTGATCACCTCTCTGAAGCAGCAACTCCCTTAAAGGGGCATCATACCAACTCTGTCTTCTGCTTAGATATAACTTCACTGGCTGCTCAACACACAGCAGCCCACTTCCTTGTCCATACATGGCTAGACAATCGTAGCATGAAGACTAACACCACACACACAAAAGGGAATCCCATTAGTCAAAGGATGACAAACTACGAAGGGAGCAAGTAAATTGGTTGACCTAGATACTCCCTCCCCGACTGCACAGTGAAAGGTGATGGTATTGGGGCAAATGGGAACCAACGAGAGGAGAGATTGCCGTAAGGAGCAAGGTACTGAAGTCAGCACAGATGTTGAAGATGAAGACAACAAGCCCAGAATTACTCCACACTGGCCACTTTGTGGTTTGCTGTTTCCCCCGCTCGTTCTCTGGACCATGAGCCACTATGGTCAATGTCCATTCAGTAGCGAGGCCTGTTCTCTTCACCCTCATGGGTCAAGCCATGACTGCACCCCAGACTGGCCCTGGATTGTCTATGTAATTCTTTTTGTGTGGCTTGTATATGTAAACTAATCCTACTATCGTTAGATCCACTCACGCATACTGGCTTCTGCTGCGGATCTGAGTTTCTTCTTCACCCCATCTCCCGCTTCATCTGTTTCCTAAAGCATTTGCCATTCTTATGGCCTTTTACCTCCCATATTTTCAGCGACCGTGCCCTTTGAGTTCCCCACCCCACTTGAAATCATTGCCAATCCAGACTCAAGCCCTACATGAACAAGCCCTCCTGCTTCCTTCTGCTTGACCTTGCTGCTGTCTCTCCCAGTGCAACTGCCTCTTTCCCCATTCCTGGCAAACATCCTGCCCAGTCTGTTCCCCTAGGAGTTCATCTCTATCCCACAATCCTTTTTTACCAACCTCTCTCCCAACATGTGGTCTCCAATCATGGTGATCTGGTGCCCTGTTCACCTTCCAGAATGTTTACTTCTTTGCGAATAAGGCCCTCCCCATCCACAACATCACCTTGGTTGAGTCTGTCGATATCCTGGACATGATTAAACCTGAACCACTGACGGTGACTATCCCTCACAGAACCACCCAACCCTAGTACATTTCACCAGGTTCCTTCTCCCAAATTTCTGTGATGACCGTGTGGCTCTGATTATCAGTCCCATGGCCTTTCTCCCTGCTCCTGTGCCATAACCTCGTTTGAGCAGATTCCATCATTTTCTTGATTCTCAGTGATTCTGATCTTCACCTTGATTTTCATTGCCCTCTATCCACCTTTATCCCTGCCTTTACTCACCTTCACTCTACACATCCATTCTACTGCCAATTGCTAGACCTTGCCATCATATGACACCTCACTACCTCTGAGGTTTTGATCATTGACAAGGGCAACTCTGATCAAATGCTCTTCTCCCCTAACATCTCCATCTCCCTCTCCAATTAAAACCCCACAACCCTTGCCCCCCACTTGTAGAAAAAAATAACTTCCAGCTCGCATACAAACCCACACTCTACTTCCAACTTGCTCTCTTTGACTGCCCACCTGCCACAACACGGTTGCCTTTGTGGATTTTTTGAATGGCCTCCTTGGTTTCACATTAGACACCCACTCAACCCAGTCTCCTACTCCTGGTATTCCATCAGTACATTTCACACCCTCAAATCTGGCACACAATTGGCCTGGTCATTCACCACCAGATCACACAGCTATCCTTGTCTTAGTGTTCACTGATATCAGTAAAGTTATTGCTGTCCTCATTACTATTCTCATAAAGCCCTGCCATTCTCTCTACTACCTCATCTCTAATCTCCTTTTGCTCTCTAAGGGTCTTGAATGTATCACCATGTGCTTATCTCTATGTGACCTGCATCCTATCCTACACTAAATCCTATTACCCCTCTTCTCACAGACCTCTGCTGGCTCCCTAGTCCCTAATGCATTGAAATAAAAAAGTCCTCATTATTGTTTGAAAATCCTTCCATGGCCTCTCCCCACCCTTCCTCTGCAACCTCTTCCAGCTGAATGTTCCAGCCCATGACATCTAATCTTCCAACAGTGGCCTCAGTGTCTGTCTTTCCTCCACTTCACCATCAGTGTCAGACCTTTCAGATGTCAACATCCTACTCTCGAACTTTCCTCCTACCTGCAAAAGCTTCCTCAAAATCTGTGACTTTGACTACATCTTCAGCCACTTCCCCTAATGCTTCTATTGCTACGTTTCCGTTCCAGATCTTACACGACTTAACAGTTAGATCTTTTGTCAATATTCCTTCTAAAGAAGTTCCAGAATCATCCCAGAATGGGAATTTCCAACCCAATTGGTTGCATTGGCTAAAAACGATCAATTGCAAAGAACTGTTCCGTACATACTTTCAATCTCACCTGTTCACAAGTTTGAGCAAGGAACCACCTATAATGTTTCTGTTGGGTGGCAACGTTTGTACCCCAGTCACTCCATGTATGGCACTGTGAGGTCACTGCTGTCATGAGCACTATTGTGAGATCATCGTTGCCACAATTGTGTCATTGTTGTCCTGGGGTTATGAGATCATTGTTGCAGCAACCATGGGGCTATTATGGTGTTATTATGAAATCATTGTTCCCATGACGACAGGTCATTCTACCATTGCAGTACTAAAAGCCATTGTGGCCATGACAGTATTATGGGGTCATTAGTGCCTCAATAGTACGTGAGGTTATTGCTATCTTGACATCAGGACAAAATACCTAAATTGACTGGGGAAAATGGGTGCTGTCAGCAATTAACATAGTTCTGTTGGAGTAGATAAAATTGTTAAGAGTAACTGCAATTCCTTAGCTCCCCCAGTGCTGCCATCCTCCTACAGCCTACAGGCTTTTAAAGCTCGGTAGCACCTAGTTACTTCTCGATTTACCCTTTCTCTCCACCTTGATGAGATACTGCAGTATTGGCCTTGGCCATTTGACTGTTTTTTCAATTTAAAAAAAATGGTGTGTTTTAGTGTAATTGTACAGAACTAACTTCAGGACAGAAAGAAGGGAGTTTGTTCAATTGAGAAGGGGTTGAAGTATTCTGATTATAGTAATTTACTGCACCAGTGGTGTTGGGTTCAACTTCATTCAAGACAGCTAATGGATGGAAGTGGGGGTTGACTTTAGCGGTTCATGATCCAGAGAGTGGAGCTGAGGGAAATGGAAGGTCATAGGATGGCTGGTGTGCTGTAATCCCGGGCTTCTTGTCTTCATCTTAGCATCTGCTATGACGTCAATGCCTTGCTCCTCTAGGCTATTTCTCTTCTCTTGTTGGTTCCCACTACTCTCCTGACAGCTTCATCTTCTACAGTGCAGTTGTACTGTTAATAGGGTGATCCTACAGAAATGTAATTAAAAATTTATATTTGTATGTCGATATATATAAAAGTTTTGGGTCTAGATGCTGCATTTCAAAGTGTCAAAGCTACATTTAACAAACTGGAGTTAGAAGTTTACAAGCACTTTTCAATCAGCAAACCTTCCCCTCAGCAAAAAGCAATTAAATGCTGATTCGTTAGCTGCAGGCTGTGTTTCCTTGTAGCATTAGATTTTGTGACCTTACAAGGAGAGTACACTTTAACAGAATACAGAATGTGTTGCTGCTTCTATTGGCAGAAAGCAGCTAATACTCCAATTCTCCGTGAGCAATACCATGTGAAATCTGGGAGACCATTTCTTTCTAAAGTGTAACAGCAGTGACATGGTTGGAATCATTCTACTGCTTCTAATATTGCCTAAACTGGCCAGTCTACAAACAAGACTTCTCTCTAGTTAGCCAACATACGGACAATTTCTCTGTGTCGGTTCACAAACTAGATTTTAGTTTTCTTTAATCTTTTAATCAGAGCAGATGGTAGTGGTTAGAATGAAGGCTACATACATAATATGAACATTCTGTGCAGATGGTTGTCCGAGGCATAACTGAACTTGGTTTCTTTCATTGTTGTGTGAAACATCAAATCATTCAACTGAATTTTCTATACTTACACTCCAGCATCTTGACTTCACTCCTTTTGTACAGGGTACTTTAAAACAAAGATGGCACAATAACAATGCCCAGATCTTTTAAAGTAGGTTCAGTTAAATTCCTTTCCAAAATGATCCTTTGACATTAATGTACTGGGGCTCCTCCTTTTCTTGGCTATAAACAACATTGCAGCAGCGAGCTTTTACTTGGAAGGAGTGTTCCGTTGCTGTCCTTTAGTCAGGAAAACAAGGCAGTATCCAGATGCTGCTACCCCTCCCCTAGGTGCCGAGAAGAAACTTGGCTCTCAATTGCAAGCTTTGACGAAGTACATGAAGAATTGTACTTTGATCTCTACACCTTCACTAGCAGAGAAGACTTTTGGTGTTCATGATAAGCACTAAGCAGAATCTTCGAGCTAGGACTCTGCTTGATTGCAGGCCAAGTCTCCCACTCAATAATACAAGCCAGATCCCTCACCCAAGTTCTCCAATTGGTTGGCATTTTATCTAGGCTTAGTAATAAATTTAATGACATACTTTAGGGCATGTACATTCAGTCACCAGGAAGTTTAACATAGTGGGTAGGAGTTTGGACAAAACTACTATATTTTGGCAATCTGTCATGCTACATAATAGAGTGGCAAGATCACAGTAAAAGTATGGACGCAAAAAGTTCAAAGCCTATCGGACTTTACTTCAACTCACCCAGCCGAGCATCCAACTGCATTTCAAACTATCCTTAGTTGGTAGATTATTCCAAATGTTTATCACCCTTTGGACCAACATCAAACAACTACATCATTTCCCTCTTCCTGAATTTCCTCGAGGGTTATCCGGATCAACTGGCATAACTTTGACAGAAACCCCAAATAAGTAGTATAAACGAGGTTTTCCGCCAAAGTTATGGTGGCCGATTGGGAGAACGGCCAGAGGAAGTTCCTGGCACCAGTGTTCAGGTTGGGCTGTGATCAGCACTTGTTATTTTCCACATTTAGTATATTTTCCAAACGACCCCGAGTTACAACTGCTCTTCCGTATGAAGTGGACCTCAGGCCCCAGCTGGATTGTCCAGTTCAGGGTAGGAATCTCCATCCATCTCAATAATGGGAGATCTCCATCACATTCTGCACTTGGGAGACAGGTTTGTGTCGACAGTCCTTCAGTGAGCTTCTTAATTTGATTTTTCAAGTGCATTCACATCTTAATTTTATGAAGCCATTGTATGAATAGGTGTGACTATACAATTAACTAAATTCACATTTTGTGAGGTTATTTATGAAAGTGTATACACATTTTATGAAGCTCTTGTATATATTAATTGCACAGTGCTTTTGGGAGGGGTGTGTTGATACGTCTAGGCATCCTGGCATAACTATGCGTGCACTCGAAGCAATGTGGCTAAGGGTTGAGGCAATTTGTTTGGTCTTGGTTTCTGTTCCGTAAATTTCTGATCTGAAGCATGCTATCATAGGAATGTCAAGTCAATTCAAAGGCTCCACAGGGGGCAGAGACTGGCAGACGGTGAAGGCTGGGAGAACACCAACTAACTCTCACTGCCAGCCTCCCATCTTACACCCTCCATAAACTTGAGCTCATCCAAACCTCTGCTGCCTGTATCCTAACTCGCACCAAGTCTTGTTTACCCATCACTCCTGTGCTCGCTGATCTACATTGGCTCCCGGTCTGGCAGCACCTCGATTTTAAAATTCTCATCCTAGTTTTCAAATCTCTCGATGACCTCGTCCCTCTCTACCTATAAATTCCTCCAGCCCTACAACCCTCCGAGATCTCTGCACTCCTCCAATTTTGGCCTCCTGCATCCCTGCTTAATCGCTCCACTATTGGCGTCCATGGCTTCAGCTGCCTAGGCCCTAAGTTTTGGAATTCCCTCCCTATACCACTTTCTCCTCCTTTAAGACGCTCCTTAAAACCTACCTCTTTGACCAAGCTTTTGGTCACCTGTCCTAATATCTCCTTATGTGGTTTGGTGTCATATTTTGTCTGATAATGTTCCTGTGAAGCACCTTGGGATGTTTTACTACGTTAAAGGCGCTATATAAATGCAAGCTGTAACTGCACAAACGTCAACTGCAATCTCGCACAATGCCCAGTGCTAACAATCCCCACGTCTCCAAAACCCCCATCCAGACTGGCTGCGGTGTCAGTACTTTGTTTAAAAATACATAGGACTCTGGTCTGTAAATATGCAAAATTCAGTAGTTTTTAAAAAAGAGGTACTCCCAGCAAAGACACCCTGCCCAGTGACAACAAAGCAAGTCTCTTCACAAAACACATATCTGCTATGCTCTATGAAGAAGTCATTTAGGGGATCATAGAATCATAGAAGTTTACAACATGGAAACAGGCCCTTCGGCCCAACATGTCCATTCGCCCAGTTTATACCACTAAGCTAGTCCCAGTTGCCTGCACTTGGCCCATATCCCTCTGTACCCATCTTACCCATGTAACTGTCCAAATGCTTTTTAAAAGACAAAATTGTACCCGCCTCTACTACTGCCTCTAGCAGCTCGTTCCAGACACTCACCACCCTTTGAGTGAAAAAATTGCCCCTCTGGACCCTTTTGTATCTCTCCCCTCTCACCTTAAATCTATGCCCCCTCGTTATAGACTCCCCTACCTTTGGGAAAAGATTTTGACTATCTACCTTATCTATGCCCCTCATTATTTTGTAGACTTCTATAAGATCACTCCTAAACCTCCTACTCTCCAGGGAAAAAAGTCTCAGTCTATCCAACCTCTCCCTATAAGTCAAACCATCAAGTCCCGGTAGCATCCTAGTAAATCTTTTCTGCACTCTTTCTAGTTTAATAGGATCAATGGGCAAAGCAAGGATTTTGTCCAGCACATGGGATACATTGAAGGGAGGAGATGAATATTTTACATTAAAAGGGTCTTTATAAATGATGCTATTAGGATTGTAACCTGACTCAATTACAGGAAATACAAAATAATAGTGAGCAAACTGGTTCATAAAAAAAATAGTATAAGCAAAGTTGTTGTTTTTATTGCAATTCAACACAACATTGAGGTTGATGAATTTACCCTCTAGTTAATCAGTAACCAAATGTAGGAGAAATAATTTTACAAATGAGCAGCAGTATACAATTCCCATAAATCACCCAGAAAACTAAAAAGAATTTGGAGCTCTCCAAAACCTTGAGTGACATCACAAAGCAGCTGGAAACCTGTGTGTTGCAAGCCCCGTCATCCACCTACCAGTGGAAGTAATGTGTTGCTGTCATATCACAAATTTGCTTTCACTATCTTCATTAAAATGGAAATTTCCTCCCTTACCACTGTTGTTCTGTACCATGCTTCCTGATTGTAACATGTCTAATCTGGCCCACAAAATATTTCTTGGCAATTGATCCTGTGCAGGTCTCTATCAATTTTTTCACCTGTAAACTGAATTAATCTAGTGGCTTGGACCAAAGCAGCATGTATTCACCCAAAGGCTGTTAATGAGGTGAAACATCAGCCAAGGTTAAAGTGCAAACCTGCCCACTAAATTTGTTTTGCAATCTATAGGATGCAACGATTTTGAACCTGATGGGCTTCATGTTTAGCTGAAGAGTGAATTTTTATTGTTGGTTCACCTTTCTCTTTGCTTTGCATCTATCTGTGCCATTGCAGAGCCACTCTAATACAGAGAACCTTATGGGCATATTTATACTGCAAACGTAACCTTGCCATGAAGCCTTTCCCACTTTGTAGTGACACAGAAGTCCAATTCCACATTTCAGTTCCATCTGATTCCAGAGAGGAGCAGTATCACACTGCTGCGATTTGACAAGTGCATGCAGTGTAACTCCAGTGTAATGTCAAGCTAGGTTTGATCAAATTTACTCGGAACTGATTTTAAGTGTGCTGTGTAGGCTATATTTTATATAGTCAGATGCAGAGCTCTTGGTGTTTGTGTGTAAGCTTGCATGCTGGACCGGACAGTCCCAATTATAGCCAAGTATTACAAAGAAGGTGCTGCAGGCTGCAAAAGGAAAACTATACCCCATCATTTCAAAAGTAAACAGTTTTGATTATGTTGTGTATAAAACTTGTTCTTGCAACATACCACTGCAGGAAGAAAAATAATACACCACCGTGTTTAAATGGAGGGGGTGGGTGAGAAGAGAAAAGCAGAAGTGAAACACTCGTTGGCTGGAAATTCAGAGTCAAACCCCGGATAACTTTGGTCACTGCAACGTCCCACGCAGTCATCAGGGAACAGCCACGCCTTTGCAGACGTTTCAGCCATCTCCGTCATTAAGTATTCAGCCGCGGTGAACAAAGCAAACGTACGTTTAACTAGAATATTAACAAAAACATCAGCTAGTTACAAATTAGTGAGTTGAGTTACGGGAGCAATAAATTGTTCTCCTTCAAAACATACGTCGAGCTACACAAAGAATGCATGAATCGATGCCCAATCTACGTGGAATGCCAAGTCACAATGTGAACCCTCTTTCTATAGAACATAGGAACAGGAGGAGACCATTCAGCCCCTCAAGCCTGATCCGCCATTCAATTAGATTGTGGCTGAACTTTAAACTTCACAGATTATAAAGGGTATCCTGTTATTTAGGACACCATGGGGGTGAAACTGGACTTGGGTAATGGGGAGAGGGGGGTGCAAAACAGATGGTATCGCATTGGTCGCCCCCTACACGTCCCCCTGATCTTCCATTCCATTGACCAATATTGGGCGAGTCCTATAATGGGCGGCAAAAGTGATTCTGCCTGTTTTGCATCCCCCGCCCAAGTCTAATTTCACCCCTCATATGTTTTGTTGTAAATTTTACGTTTTTGTAACCAGTTCGTATAAAAGGACATCAAGCAGAAATGTTAACCCTCCCTCCCCCTCTCCACAGATGCTGCCTGACCTGCTGAGTGTATCCAGGGTTTTCAGATTTCCAGCATCCGCTGTATTTTGCTTTTTATTAACAGTTAATAATAGATTATGATGTGGAGATGCCGGTGATGGACTGGGGTGGACAAATATAAGGAGTCGTACAACACCAGGTTATAGTCCAACAGCTTTATTTGGAATCACAAGCTTTCGGAGATTATCCCCTTCGTCACCTGACGACGGAGCAAAGCTCCGAAAGCTTGTGATTTCAAATAAAGCTGTTGGACTATAACCTGGTGTTGTACGACTCCTTACAATAATAGATTAGATTGATGGTTGAAAGAAGGGGGAATAAAGGAATATGGGAACCATAGCAAGCGCATGGAATTAGGACCAGTCTGTGTGGAGGACAACCACCAACATGGACTGTTTTTGGGTTGTAATTTCTATGTAATTTCTTCCTCCTTAACTCGGAGCTTCTGAGGTCAATTGTAGGGCTGCTACCTAGCTGAGATAAACCACAACAAAGAACGAACTTGCATTTATATAGCACCTTTTTCGACCTCAGGTCGTCCCAAAGTGCTTTACAGCCAATGAAGTACTTTTTAAAAGTGTAGTCC
This sequence comes from Heptranchias perlo, assembly GCF_035084215.1. Taxonomy (NCBI): domain Eukaryota; kingdom Metazoa; phylum Chordata; class Chondrichthyes; order Hexanchiformes; family Hexanchidae; genus Heptranchias; species Heptranchias perlo. Next base: position 3,713,559 of record NC_090365.1, on the reverse strand, counting down.
CTGTTGTAATGTAGAAAAGGCAGCAGCCAATTTGCGCACAGCAAGATCCCACAAACAGCAATGTGATAATGACCCAGATAATCTGTTTTAGTGATGTTGGTTGAGGGATAAACATTGGCCGGGACACCAGGGAGTACGCCCCTGCCCTTCTTCGAAACAGTGCTATGGGATCTTTTACCACCTGAGGGTTTAACGTCTCGTCCAAAGCACAGCCTGAAAATCTGATTGAGGACTTTCTGGTTTATCTGGCTTAGTATTCCACCAGACAGTGCTCTTATTTAGGAGAACCACCTGGAATTCTGAATAGTTTCAGCAATGGGCCCTTGAATAGGCTGCAAAGCTATATTGTATTTTGCATATATCTTGTAACACTTTAACCCGGCAATCTAGAACTTCCCTTTTAAGATTGGAAATTTACAATCCAGTGCAGTAACAGTTACTGCAGGTGGCAGAATTATATTTGCATACAAACGGATTAGGAATACAGCAGTAAATTATTCATGTTAAAGTTTCAATTCATCTTTTGGAAGTTAAACAGAAAACTTAATTGGGAACAGGATTTTGGACACTCAGCAGCTATTTTGAATCCAGACGATTTGGAGCAAATTGATTTTCTTTTAAAAATCAATGTGTTCTTAAGAGACCAGCAAGTTACAGAGATATCCTGGCTGAGCCTGATCTTGTCCTCATCTGACATGCACACATTCACACTTTTCAGCACAGATCACTGGATAGTGATGAAGAGTGGGAGACAGAGCTGATGTTTCCTCTCTTTAGCTCAGAGACACTGTAGGGTCTTTACTCTTGTCCTGGTTGCAATCAGTTAACTCACTGGTGATGAAACCTGGGACTTTCCAGCTCTTCATGACTCAGTATCACATCACATTTAACCACTAAGCCATCATTTTAAAATCAATATCTCACCTCTTACACTACAGCTTCAACATTGTGTTACTGTCCAAGGGCTTCTTTGATTCCTTGAACTATCTTCTGAAACTTGTTAGCATCAACATGGCCATCTCCACCCTGTTTGACAAAAGAGCAAGTGAATGTATGGTTATCTGACAGGCAGAGTCTTTTCTGGTGTAACATACCTTGAGATACTGAAGATTGAAGAATTAGAATTGGGCAAAAAAAAAGTATTAACTGGAGAGTGAGTTCTGAAACTTGAACTTTTCTTGAAAGGTTGAAGATCAGAACTTTAAAACTGCATTGCTGAAGGTGCAGAAAATCAGTATTTCAAACTACAGGGCAGAACCTTATTCTATGGAAAATCTAATCTTTCCAAAAAAGAAGGAATTCTTACTATTAATATCCCTTCAGTTTAAAAGGGAACTGGGTGGCACACAAGACTGGCTCATTGTCCTTTCACTTCTGGGACTCCAGTTGAAATCTATTCCAGACACTCTCTGCTGGACGGAAATCCCATCTGCAATGGAGGTGGACAGTCCCTATCCATTTCTTAGCGGGTGCAAGTTAACAACAGAATCCGTGCTTATAATTTAGTACAAAAAATAGCCATCTCATTCAAGGCCATCATGGGAAACTGAAGAGTGGCACTTTTTTTTTTATTATTCATTCATGGGATGTGGGCGTCACTGGCAAGGTCATTGTCCATCCCTAGTTGCCCAAGGTGGGGGTGGTCTGCCTTCTTGATATGACTGAGCAGCTTGCTAGGGCAATTAAGAGTCAACCACTTTGGTGTGGGACTGGAGTCATGTAGGCCAGACAGGGCAAGGACGGCAGATTTCCTTCCATAAAAGGACATTAATAGACCAGTTGGGTTTTTATGACCATAGGAACATAGGAACAGGAGTAGGCCATTCAGCCCCTCGTGCCTGCTCCGCCATTTGATAAGATCATGGCTGATCTGTGATCTAACTCCATATACCTGCCTTTGGCCCATATCCCTTAATACCTTTGGTTGCCAAAAAGCTGTCTATCTCAGATTTAAATTTAGCAATTGAGCTAGTATCAATTGCCGTTTGTGGAAGAGAGTTCCAAACTTCTACAACCCTTTGTGTGTAGAAATATTTTCTAATCTCGTTCCTGAAAGGTCTGGCTCTAATTTTTAGACTGTGCCCCCTACTCCTAAAATCCCCAACCAGCTGCATGGTCACTTTTACTGAGCTTTTTAATTACAATCTTTTTTTTAAAAAAAATTGAATCATATTCCTCAAACTGCCATGGTGAGATTTGAACTGACATTATTCTGGATTATTAGTCCACAGCTCAGGATTACTAGACCAGTAATTTAACCACTATGCTACCATACCCTATTACAATAGTGGATGCTCATCTGAAGTTATTGAGGCAGAGAGACGAGGATTTTGTTCTAAATCTAACCCATACTTGATGCCAAGTGTCAAAAATGAAAATATTTCTAACACCCCCCTCCAGCTTGAAGAGCACAAATATTGCCATCAGTTATTTTTTTTTTAAAAAGATGGTTTCAGGAGTAAATACTGAAGGTATATTGTGGATTCTATGTTACTATATGACAATTCCTAGACACTGGGACTAGCCAGATAGGGTGCACACGTGCAGTGTACATACATACATACGTACCTGCTGTGTACTTTCAGCTTTTGTTTCAGATTTCCATCATCTGCCGTATTTTGCTGTTTACTTTGCAAACATGGCCACATTATGTCACTTGCACAAAATGTCATTGCAACACATGTTGCTCCTTTCATTCCCCATCTTTGACAGTTTTCAAAGACTACCCTTTAATGCCAACTGCTCATAGCTTAATGTATCGTTAAATTGAAAAGTAATTGCAGATTCTACCCCTAAGTCAGTGATTTATTGGGGTATGGTTTCTAAGGCCATTGGTTACCCTCTGGTACCTCGGCCATGTCCTTTCTTCATGCATAATCCTCAAGTGAGCGAGGCAAGCTTTAAGGCCATGGAAGGCATCACAGCAAAGCCTGATCCCACCCTCATGCAACATCTAAGATACACAATGTACCTTCCAGCAGGAGCAGGAACCTTAGCTTATTTTAACCCTCCCTATCTTCAGGTGCACAAAGGCCAAATGCAGAACCCCAACTGATTTCAGTTAACTAATCAAGTTTGAAAGACTACACGGGATGATTCCTTAACCCACTAAGCCATTGGCAAGTAAGTACACACACACACACAAATCTACACTAACCAATTTAGAATGCAGGGGTTTCGCTGAACCCTTTATCTGAACCTCAAAACAGCCTGTTGTCCCAGGGACAGATATCGCAATCTGAAAAAGAAAGACAATTTAGCTCAATACATCAATGACTTTTGATAATCTATTGAAAACAATGGGAAGAGAAGAAAAGGGGAGGCCATCCAGAACCTCGAGCATGTCAATCAGGTCATGGCTTCTGTACCTCAACTCCAATTACCCTCCTTTGACCCAGATACCTTGATACCCTTACCCAACTAATATGTCAAACTCAGTCCTGAAAATTTCAAAACTATGATCATCCCTTAGGGTAGATCCAGAATGGGTAGTAGTGTACAAGATACGTGTTTCATTAGATTGTACTTTTGTTCTAAAAGCTCTATGAAAGTTTGCAACAAATGGAGGAATTTTTATATATTCTATACACTCATCACATTATATATACTTGTTAGTTTTCAATAGACAGTTGTGTTTGGCAGTAAAGATAACTTGTATACAAAAGCCATTGTAAACCGCCTAAGAATGAAACATGATGGATGATTAAAAAGCCATTTGCCTCATCAAGCTCACCCCTCTATGAAGTCAATCAGCCGACCATGCAACGGCAGCTTGAACTCCCAATATCCAATAATTCCAGTGCCCTATTTGGTCTGTTATCACCCTTGGAGAATTTTATTTTGAAAGACCAGTTTTAAATTTACTTTTCAAAATATTAGGTCAGTAGAATAAGAGGAATTAATCTAACTGAAAATAATATTGTGGGATCTATTAATTATTGAATATATACCTCAGATCTCCCCTCGTTAACCTGTAGTTTCTGTAACCTCTCATAGCCCATTCCCTTACACCTTTGTTGCTTTTCTCTGTGTCCAGGACTCTGTACAGTGATGATTAAATACTCCATGCAACACCTTGGTTCCAGTGCTTGGTCCATGCTGAACACAACTAGTCAGGGTTGAATAAAGATTGCAATATTGGGCTGATATTAGTCAATCTTTATTCCGTTACTTTTGGGCAGCGTGACAGAGAAATTTCAAAGCTTAATCTTGAAAAATATTCCCGAGGTTAACGTACTGAGGGAGATAAGTAAATTGGCACAAGAAAGATAGATTTGTATTTTTATAGTGCTTTATCACAACTGAGAAATGTTACAGGTACAATATGGCTACTTTGAAGTGCAGTAACTATTATGTAGGTAATGGGCAGCCATTCTGTGCATAACAAGATCACAGAAACTACAGTGAGATGAAAAAGCAGTCAAGTCTGTTTTTTGGTAGTACAAGATAAGGGAGGAAGGTTGACCAGGACATTAGAGAACTCTTTCCTGTTCTTTGAATAGTGTCATGGGAACTTTAATCTGAATTACCCAGGACAGGTCATAGTTTAACATCTCATCCGAACAATGACACTTCCAACAATGCAAAACTTCAGCCTAGATTACATGCTCAGGTCCTAGAGAAGGGCTTGAACACACAACCTTCTAACTCACTGGCAAGAATGCTAGCAACTAAGACAACTGGACACCATAGTACAAATTCTTTTGGAAGCTGTCAGTTCAATGGCCAAATGGCTCCTGGTTTGGCAATGCCTCAATTTTAAAATCCTCATCCCTGTGTTCAAATCCCTCCATGGCCCCGCCCTTCCCTATCTCTAACAGCCCTATAATCCTTCGAGATCTCTTCGCTCCTGCAATTCTGGCCTCTTGTGTATCCCCGATTTTCATCGCTCCACCATTGGCGGCCGTGCCTTCAGCTGCCTGGGCCCTAAGCTCTGGAATTCCCTCCCTAAACCCCTCCGCCTCTCTCTCCTTTATGTTGCTCCTTAAAACCTACCACTTTGATTAAGCTTTTGGTCACCTGTCCTAATATCTCCTTATGTGGGTCTGAGTCAAATTTTGTTTGATAATCGCTCCTGTGAAGCGCCTTGGGACGTTTCTCTATGTTAAAGGCGCTATATAAATGCAAGTTGTTGTTGGATGTTTTCCCAGTTCAGGAAGGCAGTATGTATATTTCACAGGCCCACCATTACACTTCATTAAAATTCAAGTGACATTACTGGTGTTTGAGGTTTTTTTGTAAACACAACACTGGATAACACCAAGTGATCTGCAGGCTGGACGATTCTTTCTGCTAACGTGCTGATAGAGTCTACTTACTATTTCCAGTTCTTCAGGAAACTCTCGTAGGAGATCCTGCTTCAAACTGTTAAACTAGAATGAGGGAGAGAGAGAGAAAGTATTTTAATGTTTTAGCAAACTGCATAAACAATCCTTTAAAACAGTCATGGCATTATTTACTATCCCTTCCACTACCTCAGTTACTCAGGGCTAAGCATGAACTCGGTTTTTATAATCCAGGTTTGTTCACCAAATTGGTCAAGAGAGAAGAGTTTGAAAACCAACTCATAGCAGGCTAGTCACCAATAGCCAGAGATATTGTTAGTGCAGAATGACTTGCAGTTTATAATTGCTTACCTTGGAACTGTACCCTCAGGAACCACTGAGGAAAGGAAGAAAATAAAAAGTTAGCACATTCTGATACAATCGCAATTTTCTTTTTACTTACCGCATTTAAACTGATTTTTTTTAAAAATCATTTGTTCTCGGTATGTGAACAAAGCCAGCAGTTATTGCCCTGAGAAGACCGTGAGCCGCTGAATTGAAATTGCGAATAGTTTTACATCAAGATATTTTTTTTTTGAAAATTGCTTAATAGCTGATCTTCCGTTTGAGTGAAAGGAAATCCCTTCAGATCCCTCAACATGCCTCGTCTCTTCATGCATTATTGGGAGTAGTATCGAGGGCATCCTGAAACCCATCGTGCAGGGAACCCCCAGCTTCTGTCGCGACACTACAGACTTTCTACAAAAACTCAGCACCCACGGACCAGTTGAACCAGGAACACTTCTCACCACGATGGACGTCTCGGCACTATACACCAGTATCCCCCACGATGACGGCATCGCTGCGACAGCATCAATACTCAACACCAACAACAGCCAATCTCCAGATGCCATCCTACAACTCATCCGCTTCATCCTGGATCACAATGTCTTCACCTTCGATAACCAGTTCTTTACCCAAACACACGGAACAGCCATGGGGACCAAATTTGCACCCCAATACGCCAACATTTTCATGCACAAGTTCGAGCAGGACTTCTTCACTGCACAGGACCTCCAACCAATGCTATACACCAGATACATCGACAACATTTTCTTTCTATGGACCCACGGTGAGGAATCACTAAAGAGACTACACGATAACATCAACAAGTTCCATCCCACCATCAAGCTCACCATGGACTACTCCTCAGAATCAGTTTCTTTCTTGGACACACGAATCTCCATCAAAGACGGGCACCTCAGCACCTCACTCTACCGCAAGCCCACAGACAACCTCACGATGCTCCACTTTTCCAGCTTCCACCCTAACCACGTCAAAGAGGCCATCCCCTATGGACTGGCCCTGCGAATACACAGGGTCTGCTCAGACGAGGAGGAACGCGATGGACACCTACAGACACTGAAAGACGCCCTAGTAAGAACGGGATATGATGCTCGACTCATCGATCGACAGTTCCGACGGGCCACAGCGAAAAATCGCGTAGACCTCCTCAGAAGACTAACACGGGACGCAACCAACAGAGTACCCTTCGTCGTCCAGTACTTCCCCGGAGCGGAGAAACTACGCCATGTTCTCCGCAGCCTTCAACATGTCATCAATGACGACGAACACCTCGCTAAGGCCATCCCCACACCTCCACTACTCGCCTTTAAACAGCCACCCAACCTCAAACAAACCATCGTTCGCAGCAAATTACCCAGCCTTCAGGAGAACAGCGTCCACGACACCACACAACCCTGCCACGGTAACCTCTGCAAGACATGCCAGATCATCGACACAGATACCACCATCACACGAGAGGACACCACCCACCAGGTGCACGGTTCATACTCCTGTGACTCGGCCAACGTTGTCTACCTCATACGTTGCAGGAAAGGATACCCCAGAGCATGGTACATTGGCGAGACCATGCAGACGCTGCGACAAAGGATGAACGGACACCGCGCAACAATCGCCAAACAGGAGGGTTCTCTCCCTGTCGGGGAACACTTCAGCAGTCATGGACATTCATCCACCGACCTTCGGGTAAGCGTTCTCCAAGGCGGCCTTCGAGACACACGACAACGCAAAATCGTCGAGCAGAAATTGATTGCCAAGTTCCGCACCCATGAGGACGGCCTCAACCGGGATCTTGGGTTCATGTCACACTACACGTAACCCCACCAGCGAACAAATGTTATCTGTTTTTAATATAACAGGTCATTGACTGTCTTCCTTATCTCTCTCTCTCTCTTTTTGTTTTTGGGGGTTTGTATATTCGGTGGCCTTTTTAGGTGACACCTTTCTGTCTGCTCACTGTGATTGCCTTGGCAACGGGCAGTAATCTCCAGGCGTTGTTCTGTGATTTTAAAATGCGAAGGATTCGAAAATGTTATTTCCACACCGTTCACCTGAGGAAGGAGGAAGCCTCCGAAAGCTTGTGGGATTAAAAATAAAATTGTTGGACTATAACTTGGTGTTGTAAAATTGTTTACAATTGTCAACCCCAGTCCATCACCGGCATCTCCACATTATTGGGAGTAAACACTGCACCACAATGTCAAAGGAAGTCTGAAAGCATCAGTATTCTTCAAACTTATATATTTACTATATACACAAGATGCTCACAGGGACTCAAGACCAAGTATAGTCTGCAGGTGAAGCAGAGTTAGAGGGCAGAGATTTTTTTTTAATATATGGCCTAGCTTTCAGTGATTGTTTATTACAATTTAGCTACATTACAGAGAGATAATTGGAATAAATCAAGCAACTAGAGAGGGTGTGGGTCAAAGCAACAACCAGTTTGGCTGCTAGTTTCAATCTGTGTCTCTGGCTAGACAGAGGGGAAAAATTTGCCTGCCAAGACTCAGTAATGACCAATTGGGTGAGGTAGCAGGAGGTGAATAATTATCGTCAAGGAAGGGGTCGATGCCACTTGGGCACGGTACTGGATGGCAAAGACCACCCAGCGGACTCAAGTCACAGCACGAATCAGGAAGGGCGGAAAGAGGAGATGGCAAGGAGGAAAAAAAAGCGTAAGACACTTCAAAATAGGTCACACTTTTTAACCCAGACGGCGTGAGACTCACTCCTGTGTGAGTTGATAGATGTGGATATTTTTGGAACTATGTAGTTCCCCACCCCCCCCGAGTGCCTCAAACTAGCTACAGTGCCATTAGATTCACGCCCTGGTTCACCCTCATTGCTTAAGCTCAGTTAAATGCCTATTAGTTGCTCAAACAGAAACAGTTGTTGATTGAATCTTGCAATTTTGAAAGCTGGTAGGTTTCACCAGTTACTTATTCCGTGGAATTCACACTCGTCTGACCTTTTTGAAAAGTTACAAGACTGTTGCAGTGGGCGAGAGGGGAGAAGACAAGACATTTTCACCTTGTAAAAATGTTGATGAAAATATAACCGGTGTCAGGAAACAGATGTTTACAGTAGATTTGTGAACTGGAGTTCTTTATAGCAGTAGACAACTGGTGGGAGGATGATATCAATGATCAGTTACCTAATCCTCCCACTGTTCTATAAACAAGGCAAACAGACTAAACTCGTAGTCAGAGGTATGGAGATTAGATTGGTATTCAGCACCACTCTCAGTCAGCTAATTACAGAGCAACGCACACACAATACCCCTTCTCTGTAAATCTGAGTGAACCCAATACTCCATCATTCTCTAAATCCTTCAGTTTAAGAGAACCACCTTCTCCCTGGGACATCAACAACTTGCATTAATATAGCATCCCAAGACACTTTGCAGGAGTGTAATCAGACAACATCTGACACACCGAGCCACACAAGGAGATATTAGGACAGGTGATCAAAAGCTTGGTCAAAGAGGTAGGTTTTAAGGAGCGTCTTAAAAGGAGGAGGAGAGAGGTGGAAAAGTTTAGGGAGGGAATTCCAGAGCTTAGGGCCCAGGCGGCTCAAGGCTCGGCCGCCAATGGCGGAGCAAAGAAAGTGGGGGATGCGCAAGAGGCCAGAATTGAAGGAATGCAGATTTCTCAGAGGGCTGGAGGAGGTTACAGAGATAGGGAGGGATAGGCCAACATTCCTTCCTCAACCAACACCAACAGATTAACTAGTCAGTTCATCTCATCGCCGTTTGTGCAATCCTGTGCTCAAAATGCCTGCCGTAAATACCAAAAAACAACTGCACTTCAGCGTATTGATGTATCTGAAGTACTTTGGGATGTTTCTGAGCGACACATAAGGTGCTATATAAATGCAAGTCATTTCTCTTGCATAACTATGTCAAACATTTATGTATATTAACTTAGGTGGATTTTTTTTCATGTAGCACAAAAATTACTGTGGTTTGAACTTCATTTTAATCTATGACCATATTGAAAAAATGAAAATTATTGAGAAACATTATTACACAGGTGGTAAAATTAAATTCAGATATCATATTGGATACAGGAGATTTCAGCAGAAATGCACCATTAGATGAAGCTTTGAGCTACTGACAGTTTGTTTAACTCACTAGAACCACAGGAATTTCATGTTCATATTTAACAGGCATAAGGATGGCACAAGTAAACCCAACATACTGTGTAATACAGAGACAGGAGTCTGAGGTTCAATCCCTGGTCTGTGTCTGACCTCAGTCAAGGTGGTATCGAGGACACTAAATTTGGCCCCTCTGCCCCGGACTATAAAGGAGCAAGGAGCTAGGGGAAAGGGGCAGGGCAGTCATCAGGGATTCCTGTCTCTGAGCAGTAAGCAATTGGAAAATGCATTCAAGTGGATGTCAGGAGAGAAGCTTGGCTGTGCGGTCTCCCACTGTAGAATAGCCCTCTGACCGTCATTATGCAGCATACACTTGGAAGAATCATAGAAAATTTACGGTACAAGGAGGCCATTCGGCCCATCATGTCCGCGCTGGCTGAAAATGAGCCACTCAGCCTAATCCCACTTTCCAGCACTTGGTCCGTAGCCCTGTAGGTCACGATACTTCAGGTGCACATCCAAGTACTTTTTAAATGAGTTGAGGGTTTCTGCCTCTACCACCCTCTCAGGCAGTGAGTTCTAGACCCCCACCACCCTCTGGGTGAAAACATTTTTCCTCAGCTCCCCTCTAATCCTTCTACCATTCACTTTAAAATCCCTCCTGGTTATTGACCTCTCTGCTAAGGGAAATAGGTCCTTCCTAACCACTCTATCTAGGCCCCTCATAATTTTGTATACCTCAATTAGATCACCCCTCAGCCTCCTCTGTTCGAAAGAGAACAACCCCAGCCAAAAGGGTCCAGAGGGGCAATTTTTTCACTCAAAGGGTGGTGAGTGTCTGGAACGAGCTGCCAGAGGCAGTAGTAGAGGCGGGTACAATTTTGTCTTTTAAAAAGCATTTGGACAGTTACATGGGTAAGATGGGTATAGAGGGATATGGGCCAAGTGCAGGCAATTGGGACTAGCTTAGTGGTATAAACTGGGCAACATGGACATGTTGGGCCGAAGGGCCTGTTTCCATGGTGTAAACTTCTATGATTCTATGATTCTATCCGATCTTTCCTCATAGCTAAAATTCTCCAGTCCTGGCAACATCCTCGTAAATCTCCTCTGTACCCTCTCTAGTGCAATCACATCCTTCCTGTAATGGAATGAGCATTTGAGTGAGGTGTTAGAGGTTTGCAAATGGCTATGGAACTGTAACCCAGCATGACTCAATGCCTTCAAGAGGTGAGAGAAGAAAATTTTAAAAAAAACAAAAAATGAAATTGCTAAACATCAAAGTGACTGTATTTGAGAAAGAAAAATCAGTTGATTTCCCCACTTAGTTACTAAAGTTTATAGTGAATGTTCATCAGCAGCAAAGCAAATCTCAGCACTGGAGCCATAATCTCACAGTTTTGGACGATCCCAAGGAGGTGTGGGAGAGTCAAGGAGGGACTCGGCTTTCCTTCCCTCCTTGTGGGAAACTGCCCACACCCTTTGCTTAGAAAACGCTGTTCATTTGTGATGGTTGCAATTCTGGCCCAGTTCCAGATTTACAGCCACTTGTGAGCAAAACTGCAGAGAACACAAGATTCCCAACAAAATCAGTCTGACTGGTTTCTCTCCTTGAGGGAGCAGCCCAAATAATGACAACAGCCAAGGACTGTTTTTTTTAAAAAAAAAGTGCGTAGGTAGCAGAAGACAGGAATAGAAACTTGCAGTAAAACAGAAAATGCTGGAAACACTCAGCAGCTCAGGCAGCATCTGTGGAGAGAGAAACAGAGTTAACGTTTCAGGTCGATGACATTTTATCGGAACTGGATCCACCCACATCCACTTGCACCATGAATGAGACGAGATGTGGGTGTGTGTGGGGTGGGAGTTTTCTGCAAGGACCAAAGCTGAATTTATTGGACTGTCAGATGCAAAGTTCCAGCTCAGACCAGATCTTGCTCCGGCAAAATGAAACAACACATTTTTTTAAAAATCCTTTTAGCAAAAAAAAAAGTTAGATTCCACACTCCTGCATAGAAGTGGTGCCAAGAAGGCCCAAATCAGCTGGTTTTCAGCCAACAGCATGAACAGAGGCTCAAAAACCTGATGACTGCATGAAAATCAAAAAGTGTGGCACCAATGCTCCAATCAAATTTTCCTCCCTCCTCTCCTGACACTGCCAGTCCATACTGGGGTACAGGTAACAATACCTCCCCTCCCCCCAGTAATAACTAACCACCTCAGCACATCCCAAAGCACCTTACAGTCAATTAAATACTTTTTGCAAGTCTAGTCAGTGTCAAAGTGGAAAATTGAGTGGCCGTTCTTTCCATCTGGTTTGTCTTTGATTTGTCATTATGCCTCATTTTATCTCCTTGGCATTTCACATCTCCCCTTTAATCATCTCCTGATCCCCCACCTTAGCCCTTTTCAGGTCATTCCATGTCTTTCCCCGTGTGTGCGGTCAGTGTGTGTCTTCCCCCCAACTTGTTAGAATCATAGAAGTTTACAACATGGAAACAGGCCCTTCGGCCCAACATGTCCATGTCGCCCAGTTTATACCACTAAGCTAGTCCCAATTGCCTGCACTTGGCCCATATCCCTCTATACCCATCTTGTTCTATTCATTTTTTAAAAGCAACATCTTTCGGTTTCTGAAGAAGGGCGTATATCCGAAACGCCATCTGACTCGTGGTTTCTCCAGTGCCTCTAGCATTTTCGGTTTGTACTTCAATAGATTTTACGCGTTTATAGTCGTAACTCACCACTTGCAATTGCTCACAATACTTTACCCCAGCGTTATGCAGTTCTCAATGTTCTCTCCAGACTTGGGAGGATGCAATTTATATTCGTACTGCAGTCTAATCAGGCTGAGTGTCAACATTTCAAATGCCCGGACACATAATTCATTATTTTGTACCAAAAGACCCAATTGATGCCCGCAGTGACATCCCTGAATCAATGCCAAGCGACCGTTATGCAGCAACTCCCTGACACACAAACACACAAAAACACTTTGACATACTCGAAAGTAAAGGACAATTCTATTTAAAGAAATTCTCAGCAGGATCTCAACCGGACGCTTATAAAACAAACATTCAGGCTTTCATTTCATGCAACACACAAAATAGGAAATATTTTGATCTGGACGAGTTAAAGATGCAAAAATAAAAGAAAAGCGAGAGCAGCAAAAATAGTGGGTAGGGGGAGATTCAAACTCCTGGGGGAGGGGGAGAATTATGCTGAATCAGCTCAGACAAGGTCTTACCAGTAGGACACTTCGACCTGGAGAGCCATTGCTACAGCAGAGAAGGACTGGCAGCGAATTGCTCCGGCTGATGACTGGTCTGAATAACAAAGCGGCTGAAACCAACGCGAAACCAACCTGGAAACTGAATGTTTCAACATTACAGCTGAGCGGCGAGACCACGGGAAGCCGGGTAGGGGGTGTGGGGCGCACGGTACTCAACATCCCCTTCTACCAGACAACCACGCCGCCCTCCCCAAACTAGTTCTCCCCATTCTCAAATACAATCAAGCACGGGTTAATTTACACTTTATTTCAAACTGTGGCTGGGCTAGGTGTTGCCGATGTGGTTTATTCCCCCCCCCCTTTCTCGCGAATGGCACGGTCCTACTTAGAACTTGCAACAAGAATATTATATCTTAGAAATCCCAGCCACATGTTTCCATCTCTTTATCTCACATCCCAGATAATAAGTGACTTTAATGCTGCTTTACCCCTGGTGCGAATCTAAGCTCTCAGGGGAGAAAATTAAAAAGGGTGGGGTGGGGGAAGTAACTGAAACGTAACATCTCATAGCTTTGGGCCGGGAAGGTGCAGGTGAATATTATTACTAGACTATAATACATAGAGAAGGAAAGAAAGACTGACTTGCATTTCTATAGCGCCATTCACGATCTCAGGACGTCCCAAAGAGCTTTACAGCCAATGCAGTATTTTTGAATTGTTGTAATGTAGGAAACCCGGCAGCCAATTTGCGCACAGCAAGCTCCCACAAACAGCAATGTGATAATGACCGGATAATCTGTTTTTTTTTAGTGATGTTGGTTGAGGGATAAATATTTCCCCCAGGACACCGGGGAGAACTCCCCTGCTCTTCTTCGAAATAGTGGCTGTGCGATCTTTTACGTCCCATCTGAGAGGGCGGACGGGGGCCTTGATTTAATCCGAAAGACGGCACCTCCGACAGTGCAGCACTCCCTCAGAACTGCACTGGAAGTGTCAGCCTGGATTTTGTGCCCAAGCCTGGACCAATAAGCTTCTGACTCCGAGGCGAGAGGGCTTCCACTGAGCCACAGGTAACACTGTGGAGACCCTCCCACAGTGCTTACCTCCTCACTCATACCTACCACTCCTAACACCAGGCCAGTCTTTATCCACCACTCACTCCCACCATTGGTGGTCACTAGATCAGCCAGCCACAGTCCTGTCCTTTAGACCAATCTGCCCACTTCTCTCCATCTTGCCACCTCTCTCACTGCTTCCAAAAACCTGCTCCAAACCCTTCTCCTTGACCGTGTCTTTGGTCCTCCCACTGTCTCTCCTGCTCACTGTCCATTGTTCTTTTCCTCCTTAATGAAAAGTGCTTTTGAGTCGTCTTCCTGCGTTTTAAGGCGTCCTGCATAAATGCAAATGGTTGTTGTCGTTAAACACTTGTCCTTTCACCGGGTGTTCAAATCCGGCCCAGATTAACAGGGCAAAATTGGGCCCTCTCTCTCTCTCTCTTCATCGTGAATGTGAAATGAGTTGGGGGCGGCCTCATCCTACTACCTGCCACAAACCTGACAATAAATATTCTGGGAGGCCTAAGGACAGCAGATGTGGGAAATGGAAGTGTAACCCTGCTGAGATAAAGGATACCCTCGTTAGGTTGTAGGTACACTGTAGAGGGACTTATAGACTGTATCTAACCCATGCTGTACCTGAATTGGGACTGCATGATGGAGCAGTGCAGAGGGAGCTTTGCTCTGTATCTAATTCACGCTACACAACCAGGGAATGCATGATGGGGTATCTAACTTCTGCTACACCTGACCAGGGAGTCCTTGTTAGAAGCATAGAAGTTTATAGCACAGAAGGAGGCCACTCAGCCCATTGCACCTATGCTGGCTTTTTGCTAGAGTAATCCAAAACAAATCCCATTGCTCTGTTCTCTCCCCATAGTCCTGTATCTTTCTCTGCTTGAAATGTTTATCTACTCTTCTCTGAAATGCGCACTGGTCTCTGCCTCAAATGGCACAGGGTGATTCGGTATTCTATTCCCCACAATGACATTCCTCATCTTGATATATACAAAAAAATTCACCAAAAATATGAATAAAATATGATTATTTTGTGTGTAAGTGGCTTGTCCAACATTTACTTTCATGGGGTAAGTTTTGGAGTTTTTGAGCTCTCCCAATGCCTTAATAAGTGAATAAATCATGTGATGTGGTACCAACCCACATAGACAAGGAGGGTCTAGGTTTGATCCCCTGGTTTGTGCTGTTAGCTGTTCTCAGCTGGGGCAGGAGTACTACAATTGATCCCAGGTAGTGCTGAGATACAGGGGCGGGGATAGCCAAAGTCCTGCTTCCAGATTGCTATCCAGTGACCGTCCCTTCTCTGCTGGAAGTTTTGCCCACTATTGGGTGCGGACGGGATTGAGCTAACACTGACCATCTGGGCTCTCTAACCAAGAATGGTCATTTGGGTAAGGAGGTTCTGGTGCATCCCAGCAAAACAAGAGCTTTTAGGAGGTTGGGGTGTGGGAATGGGTGAATCACATTTCTCATCTGTCTTCTTTTCTTCCTCCCCTCTCAGTTTCAACATGTGTTGATTCTTCTGGATTGAGGTCTTCAATGTCAACTGGGGATGCGCGCAAGGCTCTACTCTCCCTGCATACTTCAGCCAGAAGAAAGAAGAGAGTCCTGTCCTCTCGAGCTCAGGTGCACAAACTGGAGAAATGTTTTCAAGAGCATAACAAACAAGAATGAAAAAGGTGAACATATCTGTATTCTTAGAGTAGTTCCTTGTCATGAGCATCTTATATTTGTTAACGTGAGAGTCTAAGGAAGGTCAAGGACGAGAAGATGCCCTTTGGCCCATCCAATTTCCTCCCTTCCCTTTCCCCACATCTCAAATTATACCATCTAGCTCTCAGCTCTTCAAAGAGAGCATTTGGCCAAACTGACACAGCTCACCCCAACCCAGGACAAAATCTGGTACAAGATTAAGCACCAAGCCAGGCAGAACCAGATCACCCAGGTTGTGGATGCCAAGGTAAAGTCTTCTGTTGACCTTCTGGACAAAGACAACAGACTTCGCCCCGATAGTTCCAACGTCTCCAAGAAGGTCAAGATTTGTCGAGAAGCCACCTCCACACAAATGGCCTGATTTGGACATCAGCAACCAAATGTTCTTGCACAAGGTCATGTAGGAGAACCTCCAAGATCACCATCATTCGAGGTCTCAATGTCGGTCCCCTCGCCTCGAACGCAATGAATGATAATTGTTTGGAACAGAGGAAAAAAACATTTGGGACATTCAAAATGCAGCTAGATGGTATAATTTGAAACATAGGGAAAAGGGAAGGGAGGAACTTGGATGGGCCAAAGAGCATTGTCTCGTCGCTGACCTTCCTTAGGCTCTCACGTTAACAAATGTAAGAAGCTCATGAGAAGGAACAACTCCAAGAAAACAGAGGTGTTCACTTTTTCATTCTTGTTGGTGCATAAAGCAGAGATCAACATTCTTTCTTTCTGTCGGGTACGTTATCTGCTGCTGAGAAGTCCTGAGGTTGTGAAAGATGCCAAATAAATGCAAGGTCTTTCATTCTTTCTCTTCTCCCAGTTGCCGTGGCTCGGCACGCTGAAGATCCCACGGCATCAATTGAAGAGAGCAGGCAACTGTCCCGACTAAATTCAGTATCACAACACAGATGATACCTGGGAATCCGTTCTGAACTTTGACACAATCTGTGGGGTTGTGCTGGCAGTTTATGAAGCTACCCTAACCCCGCCCCCCTCCGAATATGGTCTATACCATCTTATTCTTCTCTCCTTTCTATTTCACCCTTTGGTGTGTTCCGGGGGGCCACCTCACCCCTCAGCCGTTCTTCATGTGTGATCCCAAGCAGTGAGTGTGGAAGGTGGAGGGGGGGAAAGAGGGAGTCATTATCGAGCCTGAGCCTGTCCTTAACTAACATCCACAGCTTGTAATTTCCACCAGGGGCCACTGATTTGCAATTAGATTCCCTCCCCCCTCCCAATTAGGGGTATTGAGCCCCATTGTCACCTCCCAACTTGGGTTGCCAACTCTGGTTGGATGTATTCCTGGAGGCTTCATCTCATGACCTCCCACCTCCAACCGCCCCACCTGGTCAAACAGCCTTCCCCACCAACCCCACCCCCCCCAATCTCCTAATATTTTTTATAACTAATAAAAAAGTATTCAAAGAAAAAAAAGCAAAACACATTGTCATTTAAAGCCCTTATAACTTTTCTCCTGGGTTACTTGTAACAGTATCCTCTTTAATTCCTGGCGACTCCAAGGACAATCCTGGAGGGTTGGCAACTCCATGCCCCCTCCCCCCCAACAGCTACCCCGACTGAGACGAGTTAACTCGGCAGGAACTGGGAATCGGACCGAGGGGCCTTCCAGACCGGGTCCTCGTGGCTTTCACAACATGGAGCGAATGTACCAACTGAGCCACGGCAAACCTCCACACTCTGACTCCCCTCAAGACTTTCTGTCAATCTCGAACCAGATAGTTGGGGACCTCAGTCTCTCGAAGGGAGACCAGAACATTCCTCCTCACACTCCCAGCAAGAAATTTGATTTGTACCATGCAGTGACACTTGGGGTTGCCAACTCCGGTTGGACAAATTCCTGGAGGTTCTGCCACATGACCTCCCTGCCTCCAACCGCCCCACCCGGTCGAACAGCCTCCCCCCCACCCCCCTCCAATACTTTTATAACCAATAAAAGAAAGTGTTCAAAGAAATTGAAAAAACATTTTTTTTTTTAAATACCCCTATGATTTTTCTCCCAGGTTGTTGCCAGGGGATTAATCTATAATTCCTGGGGACTCCAGGACAATCCTGGAGGGTTGGCAACCCCTAGTGACACTAAATTTAAGCAGCTGAACTGAAAACATTCCGTCACTGTGGTTTCGTTCTATGATTGTGATGCTAGAAGGTTCTGTCACCATGGTTTCCTTTTATTTATGTGAGGGCATTCTGTCACCATCATCCCATCTGTTGTTTAGATTGGTGTTTGTATGCATCAATTATTTTTCTTTGGAGTGGAGAAGTGATATCAAGGGAACATTGCCTCCCCTTTCCAGTTTGAGCTGGATTGAGCGAATCGTTTTAAAAAGGTAATTAGGGCATAGACTTCTTCGTAATAGTTTGTTTTTCCACCGATGCGTGCATGTGTGATGATTAGCAGACGAGTAAGTCAGGTTTTCAATGGATTCCCATCTCTTCTCTCCCACCAATATCCTCTCCGAGTGAGATTGTTGCTTAGTTTGAATTGTGTGCACTTAACTGTGCGCTGGCTATTTTATTATGTGTGAGCATTGGCAGGTTATAAGCGGAGGGCATTGGCGGCCATGCCTTCAGCTGTCTAGGCCCCAAGCTCTGGAATTCCCTCCCTAAACCTCTCCCCCCTCCTTTAAGACGCTCCTTAAAACCTACCTCTTTGACCAAGCTTTTGGTCACCTGTCCTAATATCTCCTTATGTGGCTCGGTGTCAAATTTTGTCTAATAATCACTCCTGTGAAGTGCCTTGGGACGTTTTACTACATTAAAGGCGCTATATAAATGCAAGTTGCTGTTGTTGAGGGGAGACATCGCACCAGAGCCTGGTCCCGTTCTCACTTGCCTTCCACATACACGCACTTGCAGAAAAAAAGCTGGCCTTCGAAGGTTAAAGAGAAAAATCTCCACAAACCGGTGATGAGTAACTTCCGTAACACAACTGGACCAAAGCCAGAGTGACTCAGCACCACGAGGGTCATCTAGTTTTGTTCTCAAGATGTCGAGGGCGCATATTCCCAACTCGCCATTGTTTCTGTGATTGCTCGAATAGATTTGTAATCGGTGAGATCTTTCTGCCCCTCTTGTATCTCTCTCATCGGTGATGCTGTAGCACTCATTGAATTGATCAGATAATTCTTCAACAATTTATATTGTGCCTATAGTGTCGTAAAACTCCCCAAAGTGGGGATCGCACAAGCAGCAGGTGTTTGCTGGATGCAGGGGACTGATGCCACAGTTGAAATGGTTGGTAATTCATGAATATCTCAAGCTGCTGAAGCTGCTAACCGATCTTGTTATTCTGATTTAGGATTTACTCACCAATGAGGCAAAACAGCCCTTTCCAAATCTCCAGGGCCATGAAATTCAAACAGTACAAACCAGTCAGTTTAAAAAAAAATAAACACAATTAGATCTGATCTGATCTGCCTGGGATCACGGACTGCAGGTAACCCTAGAGGGTAGGTTGCACACCCCTGCCATGGAGACCTAGCATCGTTGCAATTGAACCCTCCACTCCACAAATCAGAGTCTTCAGGTGAGGAACATAGGAACAGGAGGAGGCCATTCTGCCCCTCGAGCCTGTTCTGCCATTCAATTACATCATAGCTGATCTGTATCTTAACGCCATTTACCCTCCTTGGTTCTGTAACCCTTAATACCCTTACCTAACAAAAATCTATCGATCTCAGTTTTGAAATTTTCAATTCACCCTCAGCATCTACAGCTTTTTGGGGGAGAGAGTTCCAGATTTCCACTCCCCTTTGTGTGAAGAAGTGCTTCCTGACATCACCCCTGAACAGCCTGGCTCTAATTTTAAGGTTATGCCCCCTTGTTCTGGACTCCCCCCCAACCAGAGGAAATAGTTTCTCTCTATCTACCCTATCAAATCCTTTAATCATCTTAAACACCTCAATTAGATCACCCCTTAATCTTCTATACTCCAGAGAATAAAAACAGGAATAAATGGAGGGGGAGGGAAGGATAAGCTAATGTGTGATTTCTGGATGGAGGTTTCCATATTCAGCATCAGAAAGAGATTTTAAAAAATCACCATGGAATGGAGATTGTGGAAAATGTGATAGGAGGAACCGGGATATGAACATATAAAACAGTGAAATACTGAATAAAAGTTTAATCTTATTTAAAACAATGTGTTTCAAGGCTTTATTTGGACTATCCAACTAAACTATGAAACACTTTTTTTTGGTTCATTGTTTGCTCTTCCTGGCTCCCTAATAAAGTAAAAAAAACATTAAACTTACCTTTCGGGTGGCAGCCTCGAGCAGTCCCTTTAAGGACCACAGGTTTGGCTGCTGAGCGCCTGAAAAAACTGACCACAGGATGCACGGCCCAAACCAATTTCTCAAAGGCGCCTGAAACAGGTGTTAGGCCCATGATTTGCATATGCAAACTGCTCCTAAAACCAGTTTCAGGCGCGCGGCACAGCACACAGAGCCCATCGTATTGGGCCTTAAGATCCATTTTACGCCTGTAAAACAGGCGCAGCATGATCCAATCCCTAGGCCTTGGAGGCAACTGAGAATTGTGGTCTAACAGGGGTGTATTAAGATAGTAAAGGTGTAAAAATGTAAAGCTGGGACACTAACTAAACCCCAACAGTAGGATTAGTAACAGGCAAATTTAGGACTGATGCCAGGAAAGTGTTCTTCACCCAAGGACTGAGCAATGGGCTTCTAGGTTAAAAACAGATTATCTGGTCATTATTACCTTGTAGGAGCTTGCTGTGCACAAATTGGTTGCTATGATTCCTACATTACAACAGTATCTGCACTTTGAAAGTTACTTGATTGGCTGAAAGCACTTTTGGACGTCCTGTGGTCACCAATGGCGCTGTATAAATGCAAGTTCTTTCTTTGTTAAGGCAGTGAGGGAAAAATTCTGGAACCACAGAAATTGGGATGGGATGGGGGGGGGAATGGGAGTGTCTTTCTGGCTGGATGAGCTGAGAGAGAATGAATAGCCCATTCCTCACCCTTATCTATCTATCTGTGATTTTGACCTTGCTCTGTGCACTGCCCCAGTTGTTGACGGTTCTGGAACTGCAATGACCCTAAAACCTGCCAAAGATATTTACTCCACTCAATTCATTGCACAAAGGAATGATGTCATCAATTTTCATCAATTTAGGGGTTGCAATGTGTTTTTTTTTGTAAAATGCAGCAGGTATGATCTCCATTTCGGTGATTGTTTTCCTTATTCTCTTCTTCCTTGTCCGGTTTCTGATCGACCGGATGAAAAATGCCACCCGACCACTGTCCAGGGAGAGAATCGAGTTGTACCAAAGGTAGGAACCTTTTTTCCCGTCCACGGTTCCCCGGCCGGAAGGATTTCGGAGGAGGGGGTGGGAGCGTTGGGGAAGAATTTTTCAGCGGGATACGAGCGGAGCGAGAACGGGGGGGGGAAAACCCCGTGTCGGTAACTAGAATCCGCAGATAAAACTATAAAAATCACAAGCGCCGTTTTTCCGGGCTCCTCGGTACCGCCCGAAGCGAACCGACTCGCGCCCGATATTCGGCCAGGAAAATGGCGTCGGCCGCCCCTTTGCGATGACGCGCCACGATTGACGTGGACCTGAACCTATCAGATCAACGCTCCTGTTGGCAAATGAGCCAATCCCGTCATGGAGTGGGCGGGACTTATCCTCGTTACGCAACCAAGGCGCTCTTAAAGCATTAAAGAACCCGTGACATTTAATTGATGTCGGTAGGGATTTTAATTGCCTATTAAAAAGGTAGGAGACAAACAGAATCCCAGCCAAATACAATTTAAAAAGATCCTTTGTGTATATTTAACAACTATATTAGAGGGGTTTTTTTTAAAAGGGAAATCTTATCTCTGAGTTCAGATAGTTATAAAATACTTAACTAACAACTTGCATTTATATAGCGCCTTTACTGTAGTAAAACATCCCAAGGCCCTTCACAGGAGCGATTATCAAACAAAATTGAACACCGAGCCACATAAGGAGATATTAGGACAGGCGACCAAAAGCTTGGTCAAAGAGGTGGGTTTTAAGGAGCATCTTAAAGGAGGAGAGAGAGGTAGAGAGGTTTAGGGAGGAAATTCCAGAGCTTAGGGCCCAGGCAGCTGAAGGCACGGCCGCCAATGATAAAGTCATGAAAGGCTGGAAATTCGCAGCACGACCCACACCCGAAACGTTAATCTGTCTTTTTACGGGTGCTGACGGATCATTTGTGTGTTTCTAGGATTCTCCTGCTTTTATTTTAAGATTTGCACTGTTGATTTATGCTCGGTTGCATAGCCCTCCTGCACCCCACGCAAAGTGGCCACTCGGCTAGACGGTGAATGATGGAAGGCTATTTGACCACAGAGGGCTCATAACGAAGGCCAGTTCCATTCTCACCCAACATGTACACCTGCACACTCCCTCACATGGGAATAGAATCATCGAATCAGAAAAAATTTACGGCACAGAAGGAGGCCATTTGGCCCATCATGTCCCCACCGGCCGAAAATGAGCCACCCAGCCTATTCCCACTTTCCAGCACTTGGTCTGTAGCCATGTAGGTTACGGCACTTCAGGTGCACATCCAGGTACTTTGTAAATGAGTTGAGGGGTTTCTGCCTCTACCACCCTTTCAGGCAGTGAGTTCCAGACTCTCACCACCCTCTGGCTGAAAATTTTTTTCCTCAGCTTCCCTCTAATCCTTCTGCCAATAGAATGACCAGGACCCCATGCTGATTTTGACCCACCCCATCCAAGCTCAGCACTGGCTCCCTTGCCACCATGACTGAGATTAACTTAACATATCAAAAGTCAAACTCTGGAGCCTCCAATGTGTATGTTTTAGTGTCTTTACCCAACAGTGGAAGAAGGGTCAGTAACCAGAGGACACAGAGTTAAGGTAATTGGCAAAAGAACCAGAGGCGACACGAGGAAACATTTTCTCACGCAGCGAGTTGTTCTGATCTGGAATGCGCTGCCTGAAAGGGCGGTGGAAGCAGATTCAATCGTAACTTTCAAAAGGGAATTGGATAAATATTTGAAGGGGTGGAAATTTGCAGGCCTATGGAGAAAGAGCAGGGGGAGTGGGATTAATTGGACAGCTCTTTCAAAGGTCTGGCAAAGGCACAATGGGCCGAATGGCCTTTGATTCTATGAGCTCCAGTGTCCTGTTAATGTTAATATGTGAGGAAACAATACTTCTTAGAGGGATTTGAGGCTTTTCTCACATTGGCATGTGGAAACATCATCAAGCAACAAGAAACATCATGCTTTAGGTGGTTTTAACTTTTTAAGCAAAGTCTTATCCTAGTAAACAATATCATTGCCATCTATTGTTCACATTTAAAAATTATTAATTAACATTTTATTAACATTAACAATTCCTTGCAAGGAATTGTCTTTTTTGTTATTCATTCTCGCGATGTGGGCATCGCTGGCAAGGCCAGCATTTATTGCCCATCCCTAATTGCCCTTGAGAAGGTGGTGGTGAGCCGCCTTCTTGAACCGCTGCAGACCACGTGGTGAAGGTTCTCCCACAGTGCTGTTAGGTAGGGAGTTCCAGGATTTTGACACAGTGACGATGAAGGAACGGCGATATATTTCCAAGTCGGGATGGTGTGTGACTTGGAGGGGAACGTGCAGGTGGTGTTGATCCCATGTGCCTGCTACCCTTGTCCTTCTAGGTGGTAGAGGTCATGGGTTTGGGAGGTGCTGTCGAAGAAGCCTTGGCGAGTTGCTGCAGTGCATCCTGTGGATGGTACACACTGCAGCCACTGTGCGCCAGTGGTGGAGGGAGTGAATGTTTAGGATGGTGGATGGGGTGCTAATCAAGCGGGCTGCTTTGCCCTGGATGGTGTTGAGCTTCTTGAGTGTTGTTGGAGCTGCACTCATCCAGGAAAGTGGTGAGTATTCCATCACACTCCTGACTTGTGCCTCGTAGATGGTGGAAAGGCTTCGGGGAGTCAGGAGGTGAGTCACTCGCCGGAGAATACTCAGCTTCTGACCTGCTCTTGTAGCCACAACATTTATGTTTCTGGTCAATGGTGACCCTCGGATATCGATGGTGAGAGATTCGGCGATGGTAATTTTTTTTTTCGGTCATGGGATGTGGGCATCGCTGGCAAGGCTGGTATTGCCATTGAATGTCAAGGGGAGGTGGTTAGACTCTCTCTTGTTGGAGATGGTCATTGCCTGGCACTTGTCTGGCACAAATGTTACTTGCCACTCATCAGCCCAAGCCTGGATGTTGTCCAGGTCTTGCTGCATGTGGCCACGGACTGCTTCATTATCTGAGGAGTCTGCCAATCACTGTATGTCTCTTCAGCAGCTCAGTTGAGATTGGTAAATCAGGAGTTCCCTATCTGATTATTCCTATATTTTCCTTGATGCTGACATCTCTAGAACTAAGGCTACCCAAAACTTTGGCTACTGAGTCACTGATATTACTCCACTCATGTTATTACATAAAAGAGATGCAATTATGCCATCATTTTTCATTTGTTAAGTTTAGGTGTTGCAATGTTTTTGTGAAATGCATTGCATGTGCCACTTCCCATAACAGTATGATTACTTTCTCTTACTCGATTATTGCGTTCTTTATACTGTCTGTCCTTATCGTGTTCATTATCGACTGTATGGAAATAGCAACCAGTGTAACGTCCCAGCACAGCATTCAGCTGTACAATACAAATCCTTAAGCCGGAACCTTTCTCCCGGTCGGCAGTTGGCCGACCGGAAGGATTTCGGGTTGGGCGGAACAGGTCGGACAAGAGGAGGCGACGGACAGCGGCCGAGCGGGAGCGACACAAACCGGGTCAATGTCGGAGTCAGAAGGTGAAACTCGGATTAAAACTCAGCGACAAAAGCGGATTGCGGCTCTCTTTATGTCGGGTATAATGTAAATTGCCTTGACAACGAGCCCGCTAATTCCAGGGGGAAACGATGGCCTTTGACGCAGCGCTGAGGAGGGGGGCGGGGTTGTGTTGACGTACTGTGATTGACGTCTCGTCTGACCAATTAGCGTCTAGGATTCCTGTGGCTGGGGTTAAACGAGCCAATCAGAACATGGGGGAGGCGGGGCATATTTGCATGTGGGCAGCAGAACTTGTTAAAGGGACAGTTCGGTTTTAAAGGGGCTAATTTGAGGGGATTTAAAAACAAGCAGAAGTCACGATTGCTGGAAACCATTCAGCTCTTTCAGATTTACTGTGTATTTCCAGCAAGTGTCAGCTTGGCTCAGTTGGTAGCACTCACCCCTGAGTCAATAGATTTAAGCACTCAATCTAAATTAATCCCAATGCAGCACTGAGGGAGTGCTGCATTGTCAGAGGTGCTGTCTTTTGGATGAGATTTTGCACCAAGGTTCAGGTTGCTGTTAAAAAAAAATTCTATGGCACTATTTGAAGAGCAGGGAGTTCTCCCAATGTCCTTTCTGGCCAACCTTTCCTCCCTCAATCAACACCAAAAAAAAGACTAATTGATCTTTTATCTGACTTCTGTATGTGGGACCTTGCTGTGTGCAAACTGGCGCCCACTTTTGCCTACAAAACAACAGTGACTCCATAACAAAAAGATAGCTTTAGTTCTAGAGTATGCACTTGGTGTACAATCAACATGAGATGATCTTGCCAATATCAGCAACATTATTTAAGTAGATCAGGGACCGTTGGTACTATTTGAAGAACAGCAGCGGAAATCCCCCAGTATCCCAGTCCACTTCAGGTGCTACATAAATGCAAGTTGTTTTCCATTCTTTGTACAGTGTTGTCAGCAGGTATGTAAAACCTCTAGGGTGTGAGAGTAACAGGTGGCCTGATGCACTTAAAAAGCCAATTTACTGCCTAGTATTTCAAGCTGTGCAATTAATTTCTGTGTTTTCAGCAATATGTAGAGCCTGCCTGTAGTGCACCAGTGACTAACTGTGTGAAGACCAACTTTTGGATCTGTAGATTGAGTCGACCTGCCACTGACCCTGTTGTTAGTGTCACATGATGTGGGATTTGCTTCATTGCGATGCTAAAGATTAATATCAGGAGTGAGAGGGTTAAATTATGAGAACAGCTTGCATAAACTCGGTTTTTATTCCCATGAGTGCAGAGGGGTGATCTGATCGAGGGGTTTAAAATGTTAAAAGGATTCGATAGAGTAGATACGGAGAAACTATTTCCTCCGATGGGGGAATCAAGACTAAGCGGACATAATATAATTAGAGCCAGGCCATTTAGAATGGAAATCAGGAAGCACTTTCTCATACAAAGGGTCGTAGAAACCTGGAATTCTCTTCCCCCAAAAGGCTGCAAATGCTGGGAGTCAATTGGGGCTTTCAAGACCGAGATCCATAGATTTTTGTTAGGTAAGGGTATCGAGGGGTTTGTAGCTAAGGAGAGTAAATGGAGTTAAGGTACAGCTCAACCAGGAGCTAATAGAATAGTGGAGCAGGCTCGAGGGGCTGATGGCCTAGTCCTGTTCCTAGATTGTGAACGCCCCCTCAATGGTTCAGGTGTCGGGCTGGGGGAGAATGGAAAACTTTTATTTTGGGAGGGAGAAGGCCATGTATTACTTTCACGAGGCATTTTGCACAAGTGACATTATGTTGCGGTTTGATGTGATTCCACAGTGGATGTTCCAATGAATGAGAAACAGTCTGCCAAATCCCTGTTTCTGAAGCTGCTTTGATGCCCCTTTCAGCCCAGGAAAATGTGCCTGCTAACTAAAATTTTATCTTAAACTTATTTCTTTTCCTTCATCAGCTTTGGACCCGACGACAGGCGCTAACTCTGGAAGTGAGGTACCAAAATAATTTTATACGATTATTATAAAAATACTATTTTTAAACACCAGAACCTTTTAATCAACCCTCAGCCAAAAATATTCAGAGTATCTTATTATTTGTGTGTCTGTAGTATCATCCCGGGAAAGGTTTATAACATTAGGAAGAGAAATATTATTGTTGTGAATCCATTGAGAATCTTGAACCCCATTTAGGTGAGGTGTACTTCAGATTCTAGGCTGAGATGCCTTACTCACAGGTTACGGTTAATGAATCAGTAACAGGGAATCATAAACCCGGCGCTGGTCCTAAAAGAACAGAGGGGGAAATTAGAAAAAAAATTTTCCACACCGAATTATTGGAACAGCCATGGCTCAGTGGGTAGCACTCTTGCTTCTGAGTCAGCTGGTCACTGGTTCAAGCCCCACTCCAGAGACTTGAGCCTGTAATCTAGGCTGATACTCCAGTGCAGTCCCGAGGGAGTGCTGTACTGTCGGAGGTGCTGTCCATCTTAGATGAGACCTTAAGCCGAGTCCCGATCTGCCCTCTCGAGTGGCCATAAAAGAAAATTCCCCGGCACGATTTGAAGAAGCAGGAGGGGAGTTCTCCCGGTGTCCTGGCCAACATTTATCCCTCAACCAACATCGCTTAAAAATAGATTATCTGGTGATTTCTCTCATTGCTGACTACATTTCAAAAGTACATAAATGGTTGTGAAAGACGCTTATATAAATGCAACTTGTTTCGTTCTAACGTGGAATGCTTTATCACAAGTGGCTGCTGAGGCAGAGATTGAGGCACCCCTTAAAAGGGGAATTGGGTAAGTATTTGAAACAAGGTAATAGGTTAGTGTAGATTGTTCCATTTGAACAACTGCACCAGCAGCTGTGAGCAGTTTTCTCTCTTTTTTCCTTTAGAGCTCGGATTCACAAGGGGAAGCAAGTGAGCCATCTGATGTTTCCGAAAGTACGTACCGTTTCTGTCAGTAGTGCCTTGCCAGTATGTTTATTCACATCTCTAATCATATTATTTCCCCGCCCTCCTTCTATCCCTTTCCCTCTATCCTGAAGGCTTATTTTTGGAATGCAGATCCACAGCTGCCAATGTGACACTTTATTGGAGTTAGCCACGCATTATTTCTCGAGCGAAACAGCTTGCTAATTTGCTCCCAGGCTTCTGCCTGTGGTCTTTGTATGTCATTGCTTAGTGTGGTCTCAACCCCGGTGGCCTTTTTCTTCAGTTCTGCGTTACTTGGACGAGTCTAAAATAAATTATAAGATTACAATCTATAAAATATGGTGGAGAATAAACATTCATTTTTTTTCAGCTTTTTACTGAAACCAAAGACAGAACGGCTAATGCAAGAATTATGGGTAGGATAAAGTTTAGTAATATGGATAAATGATAGTTAGCCTGAGAAAGCAGTGTTTGCTTCTGCAAGTAGCCTTTCTGAAGCCCTTGACTCAGGATAAAACATCTTGAGCAAACCACGCAGGAAGCAGTAGTCTGTCATTTTAAATAGCTTACTTTACCAGCTATACAGGAAGGTATTTTGCAGAGACATGGGTTACGGAAGATAGTTAGCCAGTGCCTAAAAGGATGATCATTTTAGGCAATGGAACAGGATCTATAAGGATGGGGCCCCTATGTTTGTGGGTGTTCAGCAACCTACTTGATGACCTCAGGGACCGTAAGATGTCCCCCAACGAATTTAACCTAAATGACCTAAGGGTCACAAGTTAAAACGTGATGACTCTAGTTGATTGCACAGATGTGACCATATATGGGCAACAGAATGACTCTAAAGAGGGGGGCGAAAGCGGAGACAGCCCTGAACCCAGCCGAGAGTCCCAGGCATCATTACACAGTCAGTTGCTTAATTACGGCATGATGTGGAGATGCCGGTGATGGACTGGGGTTGACAATTGTAAACAATTTTACAACACCAAGTTATAGTCCAGCAATTTTATTTTAAATTCACAAGCTTTCGGAGGCTTCCTCAGGTTTACCTGAGGAAGGAGGAAGCCTCCGAAAGCTTGTGAATTTAAAATAAAATTGCTGGACTATAACTTGGTGTTGTAAAATTGTTTATAATTATGGCATGTATTAGAAAAGGCCTGATAGACTCTTGCTAACTGTCTATTAATGTAATTAAATTCGCATGGACTTTTGACTAATATATTGAGCTGATGTTTCATGAGTTAATTAGAACCAAAATTTAACAAAATATATTTTTAAAAAATCTTGCGTGGGGCACACATTTCCTTCACTTATTTGCCTGTCACACTTTAGCTGTCGCACTCCAGATGTATTCACTGCGAGCAATGCCACGGGGCATGCTAGTATTTATAATTACGTGCGGTAAAAATGGGGATTTTGAACAGAAAATATGTAATTTGATTTTAACCTTTTTGTGTGTGTTTTGTGCTCAGAGGGCGAGGGATGCCAGCTGTGTGGGGGGCGGGGCCGGTGACGGTAGAACTCATTCGTGTTTCAGGCGCCCAGCGCTGGTGTCAAATGCTCCCAAAAGAGGTGTAGAATAAACAGATGCCAGTCAAGCTCCCCTCCAATATCTTGACACTGTGCCCCAGCCTCCCATTTAAGCAGAACATCATCAACAGCAGCCCCTCCGAGTGAGATTGCCAACTTGGTGGCATTTTGGTTGCTGTGGGGGCCCGTGCCCACTTGGGACTGGGTCAGGGACTGGCCAAACCTCACAACCAACAGACACACAGATGGGACCTTCACCCCAACAGTATGCCATTTATTTTGTGTCATCGTCCGTGGTCCATTCCTGGATTTACTGCAGAGGAGATTTACCAGAATGGTACCAGGGATGAGGGACTTCAGTTATGTGGAGAGACTGGGGTTGTTTTCCTTGGAGCAGAGGGGAGATTTAATAAAGGTGTTCAGAATTATGAAGAGTTGTGATAAAGTAGATAGGGAGAAACTGTTTCCAGTGGCAGGAGGGTCGGTAACCAGAGGACACAGATTTAAGATAATTGGATGAAGAACCAGAGGGGAGATGAGGAGAAACTTTTTTACGCAGCGAGTTGTTATGATCTGGAATGCGCTGCTTGAAAGGGCGGTGGAAGCAGATTCGACTTTCAAAAGTGAATTGGATAAATACTTGAAACGCAAAAATTTGCAGGGTCTCTGGGGAAAGAGCAGGGGGAGTGGGACGTTATAATTGGATCGCTCTTTCGAAGAGCCGGCACAGGCACGATGGGCCGAAAGGCGCTAAAAGATTCTATGATTTCTTACCTTCCGAGCTTTCCTCTGCAGTGGACTATCTGAGGAACTTGCTGTCGCGTTCACTTGGCCTGCAGGAGCAGACACCCGAGAAAGTACTGGAGGAACGTAGCCTGGCGGGAATAGCGAAGTACATCCTGAGCGAGAAATGTAAGTTGTAAACTATTTAACCGTTACTGACGTGCGATAAATTAAATCTTAAGTGCCATTTAAGTCTGGAATGTTGCTGAGTTTTACGCTTTCTTTTTTTTAAACTGTCCAGTGTTTCATTTTTTTAATTCATTTTTCTTTCAGGTCAGAAGATTATATGCAT
This sequence comes from Heptranchias perlo, assembly GCF_035084215.1. Taxonomy (NCBI): domain Eukaryota; kingdom Metazoa; phylum Chordata; class Chondrichthyes; order Hexanchiformes; family Hexanchidae; genus Heptranchias; species Heptranchias perlo. The sequence continues at coordinate 3,683,485 of NC_090365.1, read as the reverse complement.
GGTTGGTGCTGGCATATCAACATGTGAGTGTTTAGACTTCTGTTAACTCGCTTGTTACAAAAGGGGCCTTTTGGCATTTGTTCCCACTGCGACCCATGACCCTGTAGTGAGAACACATTTCCACAGTTGTGTACAGCAGGACAGTGTCATAGTAGCTACAGCATAGGAGAGGCCATTCAGCCCATCATGCCTGTGCCCGCTATTTGAAAGAGCTGTCCAGTTAGTCCCATTCCCCCTGCTCTTCCCCCATAGTCCTGTAAATTTTTTCCCTTCAAGTATTTATCCAATTCCCTTTTGAAAGTTACTATTGAATCTGATTCCACCGCCCTTTCAGGCAGCGCATTCCAGATCATAACAACTCGCTGCGTAAAAAAAAATGTTTCCTCATGTCGCCTCTGGCTCTTTTGCCGATTACGTTAAATCTGTGTCCTCTGGTTACTGACCCGCCACTGGAAACAGTCTCTCCTTATTTACTCTATCAAAATCGTTCATGATTTTGAAAACCTATCAAATCTCCCCTTATCCTTCTCTGTTCTAAGGAGAACAACCCCAGCTTCTCCAGTCTCTCCACATAACTGAAGTCCCTCATCCCTGGGACCATTCTAGTAAATCTCTTCTGCACCCTCTCCAAGGCCCAGTGTGGTGCCCAGAATTGAACTCGATACTCCAGCTGAGGCCTCACCAGACTCAAAAGTCTGAGCTTTTTGTTTTTACCATAGCTTAGGCGTGTACTGTGGGACCTCACGGTGTAAATCCATGTTTTCAATCATTTGCACGGATCTCATGTTTCGCTGTCCATGGGGTCTAACTGGTGCAGGACGGAAGCTCCGTTTTCCGTGATAACAATAGACCCTTCACTTCGAAAGCAACTCACTGTTGAAACCGATGACCTGCTTAGCCGCTACTCGGATGCAAGTATTTTTCTAAATGCTAATTCTCTGAATCATTTTACCCCGCATAGCGGCAGGAATCCCCGATTTCCGCAGTGCCGGCACCGGTCTTTACCACAACCTTCAGAAATACGACCTGCCGTATCCAGAAGCAATTTTTGAAACAGGCTACTTCAAGGTAATTGTCGTTGGGCTTTTTTTTTTGTTTGCCCTCGTTGGGTTACGAGGCATTATATTTGCGCGACACTGGACTACGCAGAGTGACGGTGCCTTACAAAGTGGTTTGTGTGCTGCCTCCGCAGAGTGGGGTTTGCTGCTACATTTCGCTCACTCGCCGAGTTCATCTCTGGCTGCGTCACAGAGGACTGCGAGTTACTGTGTTTGATCATGAGTTAAGATGCTCCTTAAAACCTACCTCTCGCCACTTTTCTTGGTCAACTGTCCTAATGTCTCCGTACGTGGCTCGGTGTGAAGCGCCTTGGGATGTTTTACTATGTTTAAAGGCAATGATATAAATGCAAGCTGTCGATCTCCTTTTAGTCTGGGCTGCTGCGCCCGGCAGCCTTGTGTTGCAGGACTTTAGCACACTATTGTATCGTGCCAAGGAGGGCCGGGAATTGCACCTGGGATTCCCGCCCCATTGGGCTTCCAATCCCATCCGGATTGTCCGAGGGAAGGTGAAGAGCGGGAAAGACCCTGTCCTTCCCCGTCAGGGGGAAGAAGGCAAATTGTGGGCAGAATCGCTGCAGGTCAAGATGCCACTAACCAAGGCCCAGGATAAAGTAGCCTCCATCTGTGCTGTCTTTCGGGGTGGGAGGCCCGAGGGAAGGCAAACTGGGGGGGGGGGGAAAAAGAAAGGTAAATGGAAAAATGATTGCTACTAATTTCTCGCGGCAGCAAGGGGGGATTTGAGGATTTGCCTCACTCAGTACACCTGCAATAGCAGAATTCTTCAGCTGCTGGTGGCACCCTCAAGATCAAAGCTTTCCTTTGGCTTTCATCGAATTTACAGTTCAGAAACAAGCACTTTACAGCCAGTGAAGTACTTTTGAAGTGTAGTCACTGTTGTAGTGTAGGGAGCACGGCAGCCGGTTTATGCACAGCAAGATCCCACAGACAGCAATGACCAATTTTTGGGAATGTTGGTTGAGGGATAAATATTGGCCCAGGACACCGGGGAGAACTCCCCTGCCCTCCTTCGAATAGCGGCCATGGGATCTTTTACGTCCACCTGACAGAGCCTCGGTTTAACGTTTCATCTGGAAGACAGCACCTCCCACCTCCGACAGTGCAGCACTCCCTCAGTACTGGCACCGGGAGTGCCAGCCTGGATTTTATGCTCAAGTCTCTGGAGCGGGGACTTGAACCCACAACCTTCTGACTGGTGAGGAGAAAGCTGGTGGAGGGGAATTTAAGTGAAGACTTGCCCTTTAATATTTCTCTTAGGACACGGGTAAAGGTTCTTCAGTATAATGGTTTGAACTCCCAAGTGTCTGCTACTGCCTGATCATGTCCTGTGTCACTTTATTAATATCACCGACATTCTTCTGTTATATTTTAGCAAAATCCAGAACCATTTTTTGCACTGGCAAAGGAACTCTTCCCAGGACAGTTTAAGGTAAGAGATGACGAGGTTAATATGATGCATATAATAGAGTTTGGAAAAAATATTTCAAGCTAGCTCCCCTGATAAAGGCAGCCTGTATCTGTGCCAGGCTTATTCCTGCCTGTGCAGTTAGTTCCTATCAGATGGAGGGACAACAGGGACTCTGCAATTACCCTCAGTGCCCCGAGAGATAAGAAAATCAGTCAGGGTTCCTGACTCCGCTCCCCCCCTCCCCCTCCCCCTCCAATCACTTTCCAGTGACTCCTGCTGAAAAGTTCGGATGTCGAGGTTGAAAATGGTCGGCTTTGGCTGTGATTACTGGCCAAGATCTGGAGGGCAGGCAATGAGCACCCGTGAATCTCGCTCGCTCTCTCTCCCCTCTCTTCTCTCCCCCCCCCCCCCCCCGCTCTCTCCTCTTTTCCCTCGCTCTCTCTCTCTCTCTCTCTCTCCTTTTCCCACCCCGCTCTCTCTCTCTCATCTTTCCCTCCCCTCCCCCCCCCCGCTCTCTCTCATCTTTTCCCTCCCCTCCCCCCGCCAGCTCTGTCTCCTCTTTTCCCTCCCCCCTCCCCCCGCTCTCTCTCCTCTTTTCCCTCCCCCCGCTCTCTCTCCTCTTTTCCCTCCCCCCGCTCTCTCTCCCTCTTTTCCTCCCCCCGCTCTCTCTCCTCTTTTCCCTCCCCCCGCTCTCTCTCCTCTTTTCCCTCCCCCCCGCTCATCCTCTTTCCTCCCCCCGCTCTCTCTCCTCTTTTCCCTCCCCCCGCTCTCTCTCCTCTTTTCCCTCCCCCGCTCTCTCTCTTTTCCCTCCCCCGCTCTCTCTCCTCTTTTCCTCCCCCGCTCTCTCTCCTCTTTTCCCTCCCCCCGCTCTCTCTCCTCTTTTCCCTCCCCCCGCTCTCTCTCCTCTTTTCCCTCCCCCCGCTCTCTCTCCTCTTTTCCCTCCCCCGCTCTCTCTCCTCTTTTCCCTCCCCCCGCTCTCTCTCCACTTTTCCCTCCCCCCGCTCTCTCTCCTCTTTTCCCTCCCCCCGCTCTCTCTCCTCTTTTCCCTCCCCCCCGCGCTCTCTCCTCTTTTCCCTCCCCCCCGCTCTCTCTCCTCTTTTCCCTCCCCCCGCTCTCTCTCCTCTTTTCCCTCCCCCGCTCTCTCTCCTCTTTTCCCTCCCCCCGCTCTCTCTCCACTTTTCCCTCCCCCCGCTCTCTCTCACTTTTCCCTCCCCCGCTCTCTCTCCTCTTTTCCCTCCCCCCGCTCTCTCTCCTCTTTTCCCCCCCCCGCTCTCTCTCCTCTTTTCCCCCCCCCCGCTCTCTCTCCTCTTTTCCCCCCCCCGCTCTCTCTCCTCTTTTCCCCCCCCCGCTCTCTCTCCTCTTTTCCCCCCCCCCGCTCTCTCTCCTCTTTTCCCCCCCCCGCTCTCTCTCCTCTTTTCCCCCCCCCGCTCTCTCTCCTCTTTTCCCCCCCCCGCTCTCTCTCTTTTCCATCCCCCCCCCCCCGCTCTCTCTCTTTTCCATCCCCCCCCCCCCCCCGCTCTCTCTCTTTTCCCTCCCCCCCCCGCTCTCTCTCTTTTCCCTCCCCCCCCCGCTCTCTCTCTTTTCCCTCCCCCCCCCCGCTCTCTCTCTTTTCCCTCCCCCCCCCGCTCTCTCTCTTTTCCCTCCCCCCCGCTCTCTCTCTTTTCCATCCCCCCCCCCCCGCTCTCTCTCTTTTCCCTCCCCCCCGCTCTCTCTCTTCTCCTCCCCCCCCGCTCTCTCTCTCTCCCTCCCCCCCCGCTCTCTCTCTTTTCCCTCCCCCCGCTCTCTCTCTTTTCCCTCCCCCCCGCTCTCTCTCTTTTCCCTCCCCCCCGCTCTCTCTCTTTTCCCTCCCCCCCGCTCTCTCTCTTTTCCCTCCCCCCCGCTCTCTCTCTTTTCCCTCCCCCCCGCTCTCTCTCTTTTCCCTCCCCCCCGCTCTCTCTCTTTTCCCTCCCCCCCGCTCTCTCTCTTTTCCCTCCCCCCCCCCCCCCGCTCTCTCTCTTTTCCCTCCCCCCCGCTCTCTCTCTTTTCCCTCCCCCCCGCTCTCTCTCTTTTCCCTCCCCCCCGCTCTCTCTCTTTTCCCTCCCCCCCCCCCGCTCTCTCTTTTCCCTCCCCCCCCGCTCTCTCTCTTTTCCCTCCCCCCCCCCCGCTCTCTTCTCTTTCCCTCCCCCCCCCCCCCCCCGCTCTCTCTCTTTTCCCTCCCCCCGCTCTCTCTCTCTTTTCCCTCCCCCCCCCCCCCGCTCTCTCTCTTTTCCCTCCCCCCCCCCCCGCTCTCTCTCTTTTCCCTCCCCCCCCCCCCCCCGCTCTCTCTCTTTTCCCTCCCCCCCCCCCCCCGCTCTCTCTCTTTTCCCTCCCCCCCCCCCCCCGCTCTCTCTCTTTTCCCTCCCCCCCCCCCCCCCGCTCTCTCTCTTTTCCCTCCCCCCCCCCCGCTCTCTCTCTTTCCCCTCCCCCCCCCCCCGCTCTCTCTCTTCCCCCTCCCCCCCCCCCGCTCTCTCTCTTTTCCCTCCCCCCCCCCCCCCCCCCCCGCTCTCTCTCTCTCTTTTCCCTCCCCCCCCGCTCTCTCTCTCTCTTTTCCCTCCCCCCCCGCTCTCTCTCTCTTTTCCCTCCCCCCCGCTCTCTCTCTTTTCCCTCCCCCCCCGCTCTCTCTCTTTTCCCTCCCCCCCCCGCTCTCTCTTTTCCCTCCCCCCCGCTCTCTCTCTTTTCCCTCCCCCCCCGCTCTCTCTCTTTCTCCATCCCCCCCCCCCCGCTCTCTCTCTTTTCCCTCCCCCCCCCCCGCTCTCTCTCTTTTCCCTCCCCCCCCCGCTCTCTCTCTTTTCCCTCCCCCCCCCGCTCTCTCTCTTTTCCCTCCCCCCCCCCGCTCTCTCTCTTTTCCCTCCCCCCCCCGCTCTCTCTCTTTTCCCTCCCCCCCCCCTCTCTCTCTTTTCCCTCCCCCCCCCCCTCTCTCTTTTCCCTCCCCCCCCCCTCTCTCTCTTTTCCCTCCCCCCCCCGCTCTCTCTCTTTTCCCCTCCCCCCCCCCCGCTCTCTCTCTTTTCCCTCCCCCCCCGCTCTCTCTCTTTTCCCTCCCCCCCCGCTCTCTCTCTTTTCCCTCCCCCCCCCGCTCTCTCTCTTTCCCCCCCCGCTCTCTCTCTTTCCCCCCCCCCCGCTCTCTCTCTTTCCCCCCCCCCCCCGCTCTCTCTCTTTCCCCCCCCCCCCCCGCTCTCTCTCTTTCCCCCCCCCCCGCTCTCTCTCTTTCCCCCCCCCCGCTCTCTCTCTTTCCCCCCCCCGCTCTCTCTCTTTCCCCCCCCCCGCTCTCTCTCTTTCCCCCCCCCCCCGCTCTCTCTCTTTCCCCCCCCCCGCTCTCTCTCTTCCCCCCCCGCTCTCTCTCTTTCCCCCCCCCCGCTCTCTCTCTTTCCCCCCCCCCGCTCTCTCTCTTTCCCCCCCCCGCGCTCTCTCTTTCCCCCCCCCCGCTCTCTCTCTTTCCCCCCCCCCGCTCTCTCTCTTTTCCCCCCCCCCCCCGCTCTCTCTCTCTCCCCCCCCCCGCTCTCTCTCTTTCCCCCCCCCCCGCTCTCTCTCTTCCCCCCCCCCCGCTCTCTCTCTTCCCCCCCCCCGCTCTCTCTCTTTCCCCCCCCCCGCTCTCTCTCTTTCCCCCCCCCCCGCTCTCTCTCTTTCCCCCCCCCCCGCTCTCTCTCTTTCCCCCCCCCCCGCTCTCTCTCTTTCCCCCCCCCCCCCGCTCTCTCTCTTTCCCCCCCCCCCCGCTCTCTCTCTTTCCCCCCCCCCCCGCTCTCTCTCTTTCCCCCCCCCCCGCTCTCTCTCTTTCCCCCCCCCCCGCTCTCTCTCTTTCCCCCCCCCCGCTCTCTCTCTTTCCCCCCCCCGCTCTCTCTCTTTCCCCCCCCCCGCCTCTCTCTCTTTCCCCCCCCCCCGCTCTCTCTCTATCCCCCCCCCCGCTCTCTCTCTATCCCCCCCCCCGCTCTCTCTCTTTCCCCCCCCCCCCCTGCTCTCTCTCTTTGCCTCCCCCCCCCCCCCCCCCCCCGCTCGCTCTCTCTCTCTCTCTTCCCCCACCCCCAGTAACTGTCACTGCGTTGAACCCTGCAACGAGAGCCCGTTCTTATAATCTGTAAAGGTTTACTGACTATCTTTTATCAATATAAAACAGGGACGTACTTTGAACAAAAAGTACCTTCCTCATCCTTACCGTCCCCTTTAATAATGAACGTGTTTCTTCTGTAGCCCACGGTTTGCCATTACTTTCATGCGGATGCTGCGAGACAAAGGACTGTTATTACGCTGTTACACACAGGTATGCTCTGCCTCGGTCTGCTGCTGCTTCTTTCATTTTAATTTTATGGATTACTCGCTACTGGAACCTGGCTGGGAGAGGTCAAAGGTCAGACGCCCTGCCTTTCCCTGTTGACCCCTCTCTCCCCAGTCTGTCAATGCTGCTGCGTGATTTTTCAGCAGTGTATATTATTCGAGTAACATGAATGAAGCACTTATATATTTCCCCTTCCTGTTGTTTTTGTGCTGACTCCCATCTTGTGGCCTAGCAGGTAATGGCAATTTAATCACTCCACCATTGGCGGCCGTGCCTTCAGCTGCCTAGGCCCTAAGTTCTGGAATTCCCTCCCTAAACCTCTCCGCCTCTCTCTCCCACTTTAAGACGCTCCTTAAAACCTACCTCTTTGACCAAGCTGTCCTAATATCTCCTTATGTGGCTCGGTGTCTAATTTTGTTTGATAATCGCTCCTGAGATGTGCCTCGGATGTTTTACTACATTAAAGGCGCTATATGAATGCAGGTGATTGTTGTCTTTCATTAGCTGCTTTTATATTGCACTAAGTGCTGTTCTAGTGACTCAGGTTCCTGACACGTGGATCTCGAGCAACCAGCAGAAACATCGAGGTAAACTTGCGTGATGTGGCAGGGGCCAGTGACCGGGGAAAGACCTGTTCCCCTCGTGCTTTTCCCAGCTGGTGAATCCGGCGAATTGCCATCGACTGCAGGCGACTCGCGTGTAGGAAGCCAGTGGCACGAGCTTTGCGGAAAAGCATCTTCCGAGGCAGCCCCAGCGAGGAGTGGATCACTGATCACCAGCTGCCCTTTCATTCCCCCTTTTTTCCCCCCTTCGGAAGGTGCTGGCCCCTGTTGGGGTGCATTTCCGTAGGAGCTGAACACACCCAAATACCTTGCCCAAGCAGTCACTCTCAAATATGTGAGCTTAGATAGTGAGTGTCATCAGGTTATTCGACCATAGAAGGCATCACAAGCAAGCCCCATCTTGTCTTCACTTAACATGTGAAAGTGTACACTTTCCAGCAGGGTTTGTTGGAGAGCAATCGGGAGCAGGCATCCTGCCTGATTTTCCATCCCCTAGTCCAGTAGAAACACAACAGAATGTGTTTTTTTTTCAATATGTGTAATTACTTGCAGCTTGTAAGCTTTTATTAGAATTAAGGCATAAATTTAAAATTAGAGCTCGGCAATTCAGGGGTGATGTCAGGAAGCACTTCTTCACAAAAGAAAGGGGAGTGGGAATCTGGAACACTCTCCCACCAAAAAGCTGTTGAGGCTGGGGGTCAATTGAAAATTTCAAAACTGAGGATTGGTAGATTTTGAAGGGTATTAAGGGATTTGGAGCAAAGGGGCGGGTAGATGGAGTTATGGTACAGATCAGCCGTGATCTAATTGAATGGCGGAACAGGCTTGAGGGGCTGAATGACCTCCTCCTGATTCTATGAGAAATAATTACATTTTGATCCAGACAGCTGATGCAAGTTTTTGTGTGCCTTTCGTACAAACTTATGTAAAATGGAGGGGAAAGGCTCTCCAGCCTGTCCCACCCAAGCATGGTGTAGCCCACATGCATCATCAAGGCCCAACCCTGAGTCACAACCTTCTAGGAAAGGCAACGGAAAAAACATAAATATCAGGAAAAAAAATGGGAAATTCTCCTTGGCTCCAAAAGGTAATTAAACAAGTACCAGGAGAGTGCAGTCACTCATATCAATAATTATAACCGTTCCCTCACCTTGAGATGCCCTTGACTCTCAGGAACTCGCCCAGCTCCCTTTTCGAGGGACTGCAGTGAATACTTGCACGTTTTGGAAATCTGTTCCAGCGGTCGATTAATGTGTGAAAAGAAACACCTCCCGGCATCTAACCTAACCCTCTGTGTTTTCATCGTCTTTTTTTTCCTTAACGCTGTGTCCCTAGAATATTGACACCCTGGAGCGAGTAGTTGGGATGAGGGACGAGGACTTGATCGAGGCACATGGGACGTTCTACACCTCCCACTGTACCAACAGCACATGCAGGAAGCAGTATAACCTGGACTGGATGAAAAGTAAGTCAGCATTGATACACCCCTCCCTAACCCCCGATACCGGGACGGTATGTCAGCAGTGATACAATCCCTGTACACAGACGTAAGCCAGTATTACAATCGGGAAAATTTTTTTTTTTATCACTACGATATGCTGTGTACAGTTCTGGTCACCCTAGTATAGAAAGGATATTATTAAACTAGAAAGAGTGCAGAAAAGATTTACTAGGATGCTACTGGGATTTGATGGTTTGACTTATAGGGAGAGGTTGGATAGACTGAGACTTTTTTCCCTGGAGAGTAGGAGGTTTAGGGGTGATCTTATAGAAGTCTATAAAATAATGAGGGCATAGATAGGGTGGATAGTCTATAACGAGGGGGCATAGATTTAAGGTGAGAGGGGAGAGATACAAAAGGGTCAGAGGGGCAATTTTTTCACTCAAAGGGTGGTGAGTGTCTGGAACGAGCTGCCAGAGGCAGTAGTAGAGGTGGGTACAATTTTGTCTTTTAAAAAGCATTTGGACAGTTACATGGGTAAGATGGGTATAGAGGGATATTGGCCAAGTGCAGGCAATTGGGACCAGCTTAGTGGTATAAACTGGGCGACATGGACATGTTGGGCCGAAAGGCCTGTTTCCATGTTGTAAACTTCTATGATTCTATGCTCAGAAACTGCTTCCGGGAATTTTTATGCAAAATTACAGTCAGCAAATCATGCTACTTGTACAAATTTGTGGGTCATGTCACCCCATACAAAAGACGACGACTTGCATTTATAAAGTACTTTTGTTGTAATGTAGGGAACCCAGCAGCCAATTTACGCACAGCAAGCTCCCACAAATAGCAATGAAATAAATGACCAGATGATCTGTTTTTAACGATGTTGGTTGAGAAGTAAATATTGGCCAAGACACCATGGGGAATTCCCCTGCTCTTCTTCGAATAGTGCCCTGGGATTTTTTTACATCCACCTGAAAGGACAGACGGGGCCCCGGTTTAACGTCTCATCTGAAAGACGGCACCTCTGACATTGCAGCACTCCCTCAGAGTCGGAGTGTCGGCCGAGATTTTGTGCGTAAGTCTCTGGAGTAGGACTTGAACCCATGACCTCCTAACTCAGAGGTGAGAGTGCCACCCACTGAGCCACGGCTGACACCTGCTTTCCCTACTTGTAAGATTCACGACTGACACCTGCCAACTTCCCTACTTGTGATTGTGGAGGCACTTTAGCAACTAAGATTTTTAATGTTTTCCGTGAACTTTCATCAGTAGCAAAGCAAGCCTCAGAACGTGAACCATGGCCCAGTCCCCCGCCCAGCCCCCTGCTCTCTTCCCCCCCCGCCAGCCCCCTGCTCTCTTCCCCCCCCGCCCAGCCCCCTGCTCTCTTCCCCCCCCGCCCAGCCCCCTGCTCTCTTCCCCCCCCGCCCAGCCCCCTGCTCTCTTCCCCCCCCGCCCAGCCCCCTGCTCTCTTCCCCCCCCGCCCAGCCCCCTGCTCTCTTTCCCCCCCGCCCAGCCCCCTGCTCTCTTCCCCCCCCCGCCCAGCCCCCTGCTCTCTTCCCCCCCCGCCCAGCCCCCTGCTCTCTTCCCCCCCCGCCCAGCCCCCTGCTCTCTTCCCCCCCCGCCCAGCCCCTGCTCTCTTCCCCCCCCGCCCAGCCCCCTGCTCTCTTCCCCCCCCGCCCAGCCCCCTGCTCTCTTCCCCCCCCGCCCAGGCCCCCTGCTCTCTTCCCCCCCCGCCCAGCCCCTGCTCTCTCTTCCCCCCCCCCCCCCAGCCCCTGCTCTCTCTCCCCCCCCCCCCCCCCCCCCCTGCCCAGCCCCCTGCTCTCTCTCCCCCCCCCCCCCGCCCAGCCCCTGCTCTCTTCCCCCCCCCGCCCAGCCCCCTGCTCTCTTCCCCCCCCCGCCCAGCCCCCTGCTCTCTTCCCCCCCCGCCCAGCCCCCTGCTCTCTTCCCCCCCCGCCCAGCCCCCTGCTCTCTTCCCCCCCCGCCCAGCCCCCTGCTCTCTTCCCCCCCCGCCCAGCCCCCTGCTCTCTTCCCCCCCCGCCCAGCCCCCTGCTCTCTTCCCCCCCCCCGCCCAGCCCCCTGCTCTCTTCCCCCCCCGCCCAGCCCCCTGCTCTCTTCCCCCCCCGCCCAGCCCCCTGCTCTCCCTCCCCCCCCCCCCCCCCCCCGCCCAGCCCCCTGCTCTCTCTCTCCCCCCCCCGCCAGCCCCCTGCTCTCTCTCTCCCCCCCCGCCCAGCCCCCTGCTCTCTCTCTCCCCCCCCGCCCAACCCCCTGCTCTCTCTCTCCCCCCCCGCCCAGCCCCCTGCTCTCTCTCTCCCCCCCGCCCAGCCCCCTGCTCTCTCTCTCCCCCCCCCCCCCGCCCAGCCCCCTGCTCTCTCTCTCCCCCCCCCCCCCCGCCCAGCCCCCTGCTCTCTCTCTCCCCCCCCCGCCCAGCCCCCTGCTCTCTTCCCCCCCCCCCCCGCCCAGCCCCCTGCTCTCTTCCCCCCCCCCCCCCCCCCCCCCGCCCAGCCCCCTGCTCTCTTCCCCCCCCCCCCCCCCGCCCAGCCCCCTGCTCTCTTTCCCCCCCCCCCCCCCCCGCCCAGCCCCCTGCTCTCTTCCCCCCCACCCCCCCCCCCGCCCAGCCCCCTGCTCTGTCTCCCCCCCTCCCCCCCCCCCGTCCAGCCCCCTGCTCTCTTCCCCCCCCCGTCCAGCCCCCTGCTCTCTTCCCCCCCCCGCCCAGCCCCCTGCTCTCTTCCCCCCCCCCCCCCCCCCCGCCCAGCCCCCTGCTCTCTTCCCCCCCCCCCCCCCCCCCCGCCCAGCCCCTGCTCTCTTCCCCCCCCCCCCCCGCCCAGCCCCTGCTCTCTTCCCCCCGCCCAGCCCCTGCTCTCTTTCCCCCCCCCCCCCCCCCCGCCCAGCCCCCTGCTCTCTTCCCCCCCACCCCCCCCCCCGCCCAGCCCCCTGCTCTGTCTCCCCCCCCCCCCCGCCCAGCCCCCTGCTCTCTTCCCCCCCCGCCCAGCCCCTGCTCTCTTCCCCCCCCGCCAGCCCCCTGCTCTCTCCCCCCCCCCCCCCCCCCCGCCCAGCCCCCTGCTCTGTCTCCCCCCCCCCCCCCCCCCGCCCAGCCCCCTGCTCTGTCTCCCCCCCCCCCCCCGCCCAGCCCCTGCTCTGTCTCCCCCCCCCCCGCCCAGCCCCCTGCTCTGTCTCCCCCCCCGCCCAGCCCCTGCTCTGTCTCCCCCCCCCCCCGCCCAGCCCCCTGCTCTGGTCTCCCCCCCCCCCCGCCCAGCCCCCTGCTCTGTCTCCCCCCCCCCCGCCCAGCCCCCTGCTCTGTCTCCCCCCCCGCCCAGCCCCCTGCTCTGTCTCCCCCCCCCCCCGCCCAGCCCCCTGCTCTGTCTCCCCCCCCCCCGCCCAGCCCCCTGCTCTGTCTCCCCCCCCCTGCCCAGCCCCCTGCTCTGTCTCCCCCCCCCTGCCCACCGCACTCTGCTCTGTCTCCCCCCCCCCTCCCGCCCAGCCCGCTGCTCTGTCTCCCCCCACCTGCCCAGCCCCCTGACTCTGTCTCCCCCCCTGCCCAACGA